>NW_027494096.1:0-293050 GCF_021521415.1 Bidens hawaiensis
TTTTTAATTTAACTTGTTAATAACTTCTCACCCATGATTTTTAAACGACTATAGCCTTTTCATACGATAATATTTTTATAAACAAATTGCACCATAAAAACGAACATTTTATTCTCTTTAATTTGAATATGATATTGTTGTAATTATTTTTCATTTTAAATAAATTAATATGTTACATAGGGGTGTTCAGTGTCGGTTTTGATGATTTTTAAGTTAAATTTGTGAGTCTAACCGTTAATACTGATTTTTTTGTCGTCCAAAAGCAAACTCGACCATTGAAAGTTGAAACCGAATCGTTACTAATGGCCTGGTTCCAGTTTGGTTTCACAGTTTATACTTTAATAATAAATTTAGTTTAAAATAATTAATAATTTAAGTGTACCATCAATTTTAACTAAAAACCAACATAATATGATACTTGAGATGATCATAAATAAAAAATAATAATTTTAGCCACATAAATGTTAAATATTAATGGAAGATCTAGGACATGAAATAATAACAACAAAGATTACAAAAAGAATCATATTGCAATTAGATTAATTTACAGTCTTTTTTGGTTTCATATGGCCGGTTGCCGATAAAAACTGTGAGCCAACCGTTCACTACATTTTGAAATTTTTGAAACCGACCAACAAACCGAAAGTAAAAAAGAAAAAGAAAAAAGAAAATTCAACCAATGGCCGATTTAAACGATTTCAAGGTTTTAACCAAACCATAAACACTTATATTTATACGTGATTAACAGGTTTAAACACCCGCTGCATCGCGCGGGCACCCGTCTAGTAACATAAAGAAAACATCATCGGTAATCTCTGGGTGATACATGACACGGTTGTTGATCACCATTAATGCTTCCATCTTAATCATGATTAGTATTCGCTATTTGTTAATAGATGGAAATAAATCAACATATTCAAAATTCAAAATATTGTATCGGTCAATATTGTTATAGTCAATATTGTTATTCATTTATGTTATTATGGAGTTAATCACTCCTAAATTATCTCCATCTCTTGTATATATCTTTGTATCATATATTATTGTAAAAGTCATCTTGGAGATCCTTTCATGGTATCGAGCTAGTTTTCGCCTTAGCCACCCTCTTCCCTAACCTCATCTTTGTTTGTGTTTTTTTTTTTTCGTTCCCACATCCAAATCTCAAAATGGCCAATTCCTCCCTCACTCCTGACCTTGCAACAACTCCACTCCATACCTTCTTCCACTTTGTCACCATCAAACTTTCATCCTCAAATTACTTATACCGGAAGAACCAAGTTCATCCTCTTCTTTCCTACCTGAAACTACTCCAACATGTCGATGGCTCCGCCGCCCACCATCACTTCTGATGGTAAAACTGTTCCTAACCCAGCTTTGCCGATATGGCAAGAACCTGACCAAAGGGTCCTCATACTCTTGCAATCCACTCTAACCGAAGAAGCAATGGCTGAAACGATTGGTCACACGACCGCACACCAAGTATGGCAGGCCCTCGAAACAGCCTATAGTAACAATTCTCTGGAACGAAAACACACTCTTAGGGACACTCTTCAACAGTTGAAAAAGGGCACTTCAACCGTCGCCGATTATGGTAGGAAATTTCGCTCGTTGTGTAACCAGCTCGCGGCTATTGGTCACCCGGTTACCGATGATGACAAACAACATTGGTTTCTTTGTGGACTCGGTTCCACTTATGAAAACTTCTCCACTTCTCAGCGAGCCGTGCGCCCACCTCCACCGTTTCGTGATCTGCTTGCCCATGCAGAAAATCACGAAATCTTTCTACAAAATCTAAATGCTAACCAACCTCCACAAGCTGCTTTCTCGGCTCACTCATACAAACAAAATCACAACACGAAACAATACCGAAACTCAGGAAATCGGGGTCGTTATCGTGGCTCCTCCTTCAGGCGTGGTTGCTCTACAGCCCCGAGACGTACCCAACCTTGTCAACTCTGTGAGAAAGAAGGTCATTCTACAAGTACTTGCCCAACCTTATCATCCTATGCCCAACGGGCCGCTCCCCTCGATGCACATCTTGCACAAGCTTTTCAAGCTTAGTGCAACATCGCCCAAAATACACCAGATTGGACTGCTGATTCGGGTGCCACCACCCACATGCTTCGCACTCCAGCAGGTCTTGAAGATTCTTTTGTCGACCCGGGTAACACTTTTGTCACATTCGGTAACGGTCAATCATTACCCGTAACACAAATCGGGAAGTCAACAATTAATAATCATTTACCTCTAAAAAATGTCCTTGTCGTTCCTAATCTCACTAAAATCTACTTTCTGTCAGTAGATTAACTAATGATTCTCCGGTTGATGTTTTGTTTTCTAACACTTTCTTTCATATTCGGGACCGAAAAACAGGAGCGGTCCTCGCTAGAGGAACTTGTGAAAATGGGTTCTACGTTCTCTCTCAAGGTCACAAGTCTCTTGTTGCAGCTCTTACCGCATCTCACATTCGTGCATCATTTGATAAATGGCATAGTCGCTTAGGACATGTCTCTTTTGATATTGTTTCTATGTTGAATAAACGTGGACATGTGTTTGTTACGTCTTTATTACCTAAACCTGGTTTATGTTCATCATATCAATTCTCTAAGCGCATCGTTTACCATTTGTTGAAAATTCTAAACGTGCGTCACATGTGTTAGATTTAATCCATTGTGATCTTTGGGGTCCCGCACCCATATTATCTACTATCTACTGATGGTTATTTATACTATGTTGTTTTCGTTGATAATTTCTCACGATTTACTTGGTTTTATCCACTAAAAGCCAAGTCCGATTTTTTCAACATACTTACCATCTTTTAAAATTTCGTTCAAAATCAATTTTCATGCACCGTGAAAGTCTTTCAAAATGACGGTGGAATGGAATTCACAAATAACTGTGTTCAAAATCTTTTTCAACAACTTGGTATTCAACATCGGTTGTCATGTCCACACACGCCCCAACAAAATGGGCGTGCAGAACGTAAACACCGTCATATAACTGAAACAGGGTTAGCTATGATGTTCAATGCACATGCTCCAGCTAACTTATGGATTGATGCTTTCGTGTCGGCCACATATATTATAAATCGCTTACCAACACCTCTTCTTAGCAACAAAACCCCATTTGAAATTATTTTCCACCAAACTCCATCGTATTCAAATTTCAAAATTTTTGGTTGTCGGGTCTTTCCATATCTTCGGGACTACGTCAAAAACAAACTGTTACCATGTAGTGCCCCGTGCATTTTTATTGGCTATAGCCCTAAACACAAGGGCTACCGATGCCTAGACCCCACCACGTCACGTGTATACATAACCCGTCATACAAAATTTGATGAAGACACTTTTCCATTTGATGGCAATAACCCTTCAGTTGATGAAACTCAACTTCTTCTTTCAAATTTTGAAACTACCATTCCATCCCCTACCCTTGAAGACTCACCAGCCTATTCTAGCCCATCTCAACCATCTAGTTCCATCTCCACACCTTCACCTCATTCATGTCAAATTTGCCCACATGAAAATAATATAATCACCACTAACCAATCAGTCCAAGACCAAACCCAATCTACCCCATCCCAACAACAATCTGTTCAAACTCCACTTGATCAAACTTCCCACCCACCTTCATCTATTTTCACTCCTACCCATGCACCTACACCTCCCTTATCTCCCAAATCTCATGCAACGACACCAACATCCCCAAATTCTCCATTCAAACCCCACTAGTACATCAAGTTCCCTCCTTACACCCCATGACCACAAGGTCAAAAGCAGGTGTCTTCAAACCAAGGCATTTATCCTTACACTTCCAACTTGTAAAACGCATTCTCAGATATGTCAAAGGCACATTATCCTTTGGTCTCACATTTGAAAAACCCATCAAAACAGCTTTAGTGGGTTACTCTGATGCAGATTGGGCTCGTTGTATTGAAACTAGACGTTCAACGTATGGCTATTCTATTTATTTTGGGGGAAATTTGGTTTCATGGAGTGCCAAGAAACAACCAACAGTGTCAAGATCAAGTTGTGAGTCTGAGTATAGAGCGATGGCAAACACGGCCGCTGAAATTATCTGGATCACCCATCTCCTACGTGAGTTACATGCTCTCCCACCAGATCGTCCTACACTTTTATGTGACAACAAGAGTGCTCTATTTTTAAGCCAAAACCCGGTGTCACACAAGCGAGCAAAACACATAGACATAGACTATCATTTTGTTCGGGAATTGGTCTCTGCCGGTCGCCTCTACACAAAGTTTGTTCCTACCACGCTTCAGGTAGCTGACATTTTTACAAAGAGTCTTCCACGACCTCTCTTTGAACGCCTCCGAAAAATGCTTAGAGTTGGTCCGCTACCGTTTTCGCTTGACGGGGGGTAATAGATGGAAATAAATCAACATATTCAAAATTCAAAATATTGTTTTGGTCAATATTATTATAGTCAATATTGTTATTCATTTATGTTATTATGGAGTTAATCACTCCTAAATTATCTCCATCTCTTGTATATATCTTTGTATCATATATTATTGTAAAAGTCATCTTGGAGATCCTTTCATCTTAATCATGATTAGTATTCGCTATTTGTGATCCGTTAATGAAGTCTTTACGATGCCCCATTTTTCGTATGGTTCTTCATGGTCACCTTTTTAAAAGGTCGTGACGTATCTATCCTTTATCTGATTTGTAACGAATAAAGTACAAACCGATTATCCGATCATATTTTATATATATTTTTTTATTAATGTGAATTTTTAGACACTAGTATTATTAGACCGGATTGGAAAACAAGTGACTTGGGTACTTGCAGCGGTAAAAGGCCACGGACCCATTGGTATTGTGGTGCATGTGACTTTTATGTGTCTCATTTAAAAGTTTGTCGGCACTTACTCCCCACAAACTCCCGTGAGAAGGCATACATTAAAGTTTGTATCAAAAACTTAAAAGTTTAGTCCATACAAAATAAGATATAATGTTAACATACCCCTTAACTATTACAAAACAACATTTTTCAAAAGTTATAGACAACATTCATGGTAGCAACTAGCAACACGGTTCTAGAAAGAACAAAACCAAAAATTTTGATGATTATCGGATCGTTCGTTAATATATTTTATAGAGTTGTGTTAAATGTATCTCACCAGAAAAGTTTTATATAAAAATCAATAACTTTTTGGTGCATCCTTTAATGAAAAAAGTTTTAGAATGAAGAAACTCTTTAGATGTCTTCACTTGAATAGTAAAAAAATATAGTTATAAATTTCTTATGGATAAAATAGCTGATATTGGTTGGTATTTTAAGCCGGATGTTATTGTTGTATGGTATTCATGATCGGCATCTACAAAACTATGATAATGAACACTACGATATCTTACAAAGAGATCGTAGCTAGCGAATCTATGGGAGAAAATTTTCAATACTTAAATTCTAAAAAAAAAAATAAGCTGTTAGGTATTTGTGATGATGCATCTAAGATTGAAAAGCCACAACCATATATATATTAGATTGTATATGCTATTGAGTGTTTCTTAAGGGGTGATATAAACTATCATAATAAAGGCAAAATGTACGGAAAATATGTATGTAGTGAGTTTAAACAAATAATGTTTTACTTTGATGAGGCAAATATTTTACGAGATATCTAAATTATATTTGTTTTACACATTCAAAAGTTGAAATAAGTCGCTAAGCATATATTTTCTGTAAGGGTGGTGGGCTGAGAGCATGTAAATGTGTGCGGATAGTCCGACGACAACACAACCGTCACTCCCCCCAAATCCTTTCCGGGTAATAGTACCCTGCGGCCGTGCACACAACAAACACGTATAGCCATTCAACAACTATATTCCCATTAAAATTGCGACTTTCCATGCGCCACCCTTAGGCTAGTCAATGGTAGTTTAAGGTAAAACTTATGTGACATGATTTGTCGGGTCTTAAGCTAGTTTTTTTTAATTTTGGAAGGACCACCTGTCCACCTCGCCACCCTAAGACTACCTAGCAATTTCCATAGCTGTCACTTTTACCCGAAACCCGAAACCCAACCTGAGAAAACATGTACCCGAACCCGAACTAACCCGACCCGAAAAACCCGAACCCGAGAAAAGACTAACCCGAACCCGAACTGAAGTAATTTGGGTTGGTTCTCGGGTTCAATTTATAAGTTTCGGGTCAACCCGAATAACCCGAATAAACTTTTAGTTTTGAAATTAAATATATATTTATGTATAATAGGTTTAGTCTATGCCACTAAAGTTATCAAAATCTAGTCATAATCGATTGTTGTCATTATAACTATTATAGATCGATTGTTTATTTATAATTTATGTTTTCCGTTTATTACTAATAGCAACCATAGTCGAACAACCAAATCACGCCCGATTGAAAGCGATAATGGTTCAAGTTAGTTTTACTCTTCTTTTGGATTGTTTTATCAAGTTATGTTGATTTATTATTTGATTATTGGTTACGAGCAAAGAATAATATGTTATATTAACTTTAGCATTATAGTTTTTAAAATTTTTTTGTTTTTTGTTTTGTTTTCTAGGATACTCGAAACCCGATTAACCCAACCCGAAAAAACCCGAACCCGAATTACCCGAACCCGAAAAACCCGTGAGAGATTCGGGTTGGGTTTCAGGTCAAGATTTAAAACTTGAAACCCGAAGAACCCGACCCGAAAAACGAACCCGAAGAACACCCCTATCCACTGTGAACATAGATGTTGATTTTATATAGAATTTTTTTACCTCAAAAATACTCTGATTAATGTTTGATCCTATTGATAAGGAAAAACTCTAGAATTGAACGTACATGAGTATGAGAAATCATAATGGATGATCTTCTAGGAAGTTTAAGTTCAACAACTAAAAAGTAAAAACATAGTAGTTAGTTTTTTGTATGCGTTTTAATGGGAAAGAAACATCAAAGGTTAATATCATAAGAAAACAACACATTTTTAGAGTCTTAATATTGTTAAGATTGATATGAATAAACATAATTGTAAAATCTAGTGATTAATGTAAGGTACTAGTAAAATCATCCACTTTAAATGAAATCTTCGTACATTTACATGATCAAGAAAATAACTGAAAGTAGACATTTTTTAATTTTATAATGTCATGTTATTAAATTTTACCCGATTTAAGAGCTAACGAGTGGTTTCGTTTATTTTCTTTTAAAAATGAAGTTCTATGAATTCATAATTCAAAAGTTAGATCCGATAATTCTTCTGTTTAAAACTAAAAAGTACGTTACTTTTTTATCGTGTTAACTTAAAACAAAATGAAAAGTTGAAATTAAAAACATAAATTTAAACAATGTCGCCTATTATGAACATAAATACACAGTATATATAACAGGAAAAATGTATATTAAATATCAGTAATGATTTTATTTGGATATAAAGTCGTTTTACATTAGGGATTTAAACAAGTCTAACTTGATCTCAGGAGTACATGATCGGCATGTTAAAAACTTGAACCAACCCTTCTTAAAAGAAATGTATGCTGAGTTCGAAGCTCATTTATTAAGCGATCTTGATGTCTACTTCAACAACGAGCTTAAATTGACTCGTGAACTTATTATTTAGATAAATATAAACATGTATGATTATTGTCTATTATTGATACTTGATAGTACAATAGAAAAACCATACATAAAATATATTACCTATTACATTACAAACATAACTTTATATTCAAATACTTTAGATTACAATTACAAAGAAACAAAAGAGTAGGGAAGTTTCTCAATCTCGTGCTAAATTATTAAAATGTCTGACCGGTTAAAAAATAGCATATGAATCATTTATCATGAATCTTAAACTTTTTAATTAGAAGACTCCATAAACCATTAATTTTATTTTTTTTTCATAAATCAAACACATTTTACCCCTAATATGTAGCCTAGCCTCTTAATAGAATCAGTGCGAGACTACCAAACGGTCATAAGTTACGAATCACCAAATTAATTAAACTTAGTGGGAATATAAAAACCACTCCACCAACATATTACCCCTTTCATACGTTATGAACTTATGCGCCAAAAAAGAGATCACCATGAAGCCTCTTGCTTCCTCTTTCTCCCTCAATTTATTACTTGTAATTCTTCACTTCTTCCTCGCTGATTCCAGTTACTTAATCTACGGCGAAGCGCTTACCAAATCCATCTTGTTTTACGAAGGCCAGCGCTCCGGTTTTCTCCCGAACGATCAGAGGATGAAATGGCGGTGGAATTCAGGACTTGGAGATGGTTCTTCCGTCAATGTTGATCTCACTGGCGGTTATTATGATGCTGGAGATGATGTGAAGTTCGGTTTCCCGATGGCCTTCACGACTACGATGCTGGCGTGGAGTGTTATTGAGTTCGGAGAGTTGATGCCGCCCGAGGAGCTGAGGAATGCGTTGGTCGCGATTCGGTGGTCCACCGATTATTTGCTCAAGACGGTGGCCCAGCCGAATCGTATATTCGTACAGGTGTGTAATGTTACTTGTTCCGTCTATTATTAGTACGTTTTAGGAGTATGTTAGTTTGCTGTTAACAATAAAAAAATTAGTTGTGTTGTGGTAAGTTTATGGTAAGGGTAATTTGGTAATTAAACACGTGGTGTAGTAGTAGTGGTAGTTGAACTTCCTTTGAGAATAAATGATGTTAAGTTTACTAGTGAAAAAGATAGATGAGACGATGCATATAAAATTTAATAAATTTGAGTACGAAAAGTGGATATATATTTTAAGAAACATGGTAATAAAAATATAAATATAAGTTTGGTAAGTGAAAGTAGTGAGTTAGGTGATATGGCGTAGAGCATGGTTACAATCGTGTATATGGTGATGAGCATGGGCTATCCACTATCGACCCATGAAGATCTGTTTGCTAAGTGCACAAAACTTTGGACATGTAAATTAAAAACAAAATAATATTTATCAGGTGCCGAATCAAACAAACATATCTATTATTATTATTATTATTATTATTATTATTATTATTATTATTATCTAGTTGCATTATTTTCTAAACTTATAAAACTTTTATTTAATTAGTTATTTAGAAAAGAAGCTTGTTTTGTTACATCTAAAGGTTGCATGAATGCATGATTATATGAAGAAGATTGTATTATCGTTGTTGGTCCTAGATAACTAGTTCTAACAATTGTGTATATAGGTCATGTGATGTGATAATGTATAAATGCTCGGTTTTTTAGTGTGATTATGTAAATAAGATCGCGTGATTATTCTCCGGCCCCCTTGGTATGTTTTGTACTAATGATGATGATGATGATGATAGTAAAATAAAAGGTTGAAGTATAGTCCTTATGATGTTATTAATCCAATAACTTTTTAGGTCGAATTCAGTAGTCGGTATAGTCTTTGATTGTATTATTATTGTTTTAGTTTTTCTGTACAAAGCAGGTGGTACTGGTAGTAGCTAATTTAGTACTTGTAGGGATTCTACTTTAGTTTCGCTTTGAGTAGCGGTGAGTGGGACATAAAGGTTTTAAAACCGTGAAAGGGTAGTGGTCCACCGGTATAGAATTATGAATTATGAACTTTCTTTTTTATTTATGTTATAAAAAATAATAAATAAGTTATTCATGGTCTTTGTTCAAGGGCGCTTAAAATGTGTCTTTTTCTAACCCATAAAGACTTCTTTGTATAGTAGTTGAATTTTTAAATGTCTAATTTTAACAAATGTCACATTTAGAGGCAGATAGTGTAATCCTTTTTTATGTTTTAGTATAATGTATATTGTATTGTATCATATCGTATTTAATATATTAAAAAATGGAATTAATGGAAAAAAGAATAGCTTGATCCTTCCGGGAAACTAAAAGGATAAGTATATACTTTCTGAATAGAAATAATTATTAATTTGTTGGTTGGTGTTATTACGAATGCATAGTTGTTGGCATCTAAACAAAATTCCTGTGAAGAAGAACAGTAGGTTTGTGTAGAAACATGAGATGAATCTGACCTGATCCATGACGATGTTCCCCGGTCTTCGAGATGAACGAGCTGCGACTCGATCTTCTTCTCCGGTAGCTTAAGATCTGCAATGGTTTTTGGGGGTGTGGAGGTGACTGCTAAGAAATCTCGAGGATCTCTTGTTTACAGACACAAAAATGATATGATGGCAGCTCTTACTGAGCATCCCCCTTTAATAAGAAGGTGGAGACCTCCTTATATAGAGAGCCTCATGGTATCCTAATGGGCCTAGCCCAGTTAGGGTTACCTCCACAAAACCCCCTCAGCCCAATAATATTGTATTAGTCCATATAATAAAATAAGCCAAACATAATAAATTAAGGTCGTAAGCCGGGTTTAGTACCATACCCCTACAAGCTCCCCAAGTCCAGTGTTGCTCCTAGGCGTGCAAGCGTTTAGGTGGAGCGCTGGACTTCATAAGGTGTGTTAGGATATGAGGCGGTTTTCCTCTTTCTTCGGCCTTGTCTTTATTGTCTTTGAGTTTTGAGAGGTTTCCTCCATGATGGTGACATGTTGTGATCCTTATGATAATAATGGTGCATTGGCATGAATAAGATATAGCACGCATCATAACAGTAGTGGCGCGGGGCCTGATAAAAGATAGAGTGCGCATCTCGATAATAATGTAATGCAACTTGCGCGCGAGGCAGCTTACGAGCTATAAAAATAATGAAGCTTGCGCGCGAGGCGACTTACGAGCTATAAAATAACGAAGCATGCGCGAGTTGCGGCTTATGAGCTATAATATGATGATAATGACTGGCCAACAAGGGCCTCTTCTACGCAGGATGACTATCCTGGCTTGTCTTCAAAATAATAATGGAGGCACAAACGGCCAGATAATAATAATAATGTCATATGTGCTTGTGCGACTCGTAGCCGAACCTGCAAAAACATATCAACTAAAAGTGGATGTATTACAAGGTTCCCATCCTCGGGCAAATTATGAGGTGTGCCCAACCTACGTTGGCGCGTGGCCGTTTGGGATATTATTAGGCTCCCGACCTTTATGTTTGGCGCGTGGCCATGTGGGATATTATTAGGCTCCCGACCTTTATGTTTGGCGCGTGGCCATGTGGGATATTATTGGGCTCCCGACCTTTATGTTTGGCGCGTGGCCGTTTGAGATATTATTAGGCTCCCGACCTTTATGTTTGGCGCGTGGCCGTTTGGGATATTATTAGGCTCCCGACCTTTATGTTTGGCGCGTGGCCGTTTGGGATATTATTAGGCTCCCGACCTTTATGTTTGGCGCGTGGCCGTTTGAGATATTATTAGGCTCCCGACCTTTATGTTTGGCGCGTGGCCGTTTGGGATATTATTAGGCTCCCGACCTTTATGTTTGGCGCGTGGCCGTTTGGGATATTATTAGGCTAACATACGTTATGCGAGAGCTTTCGGTGCATGTATGGTGAAGGGTTGAGCGCGCATTCATGGCGGAGGTTGAGCGCGCATGCATGGCGGGGGTTGAGCGCGCATGCATGGCGGGGTTGAGCGCGCATGCATGGCGAAAGGTTGAGCGCGCATGCATGGCGGGAGTTGAGCGCGCATGCATGGCGAAGGGTTGAGCGCGCATGCATGGCGGGAGTTGAGCGCGCATGCATGGCGAAGGGTTGAGCGCGCATGCATGGCGGCGAGTTGAGCGCGCATGCATGGCGGCGAGTTGAGCGCGCATGCATGGCGTTAGTCTTGACCCTCAGCACTGCGCATGCATGGCGTCGGGGTGTTCCTCCGATGCGGCACATGCATGGCCGGGAGAGTTCGTCCGCAGCGCACTTGCATGGCGTCGGAGTGATCCGTGGGTGCATGCATGGCGGCGGAGTAATGACTCGCGGGCGCGCGTGCATGGCAGTGGAGCCTTTGCATAGAACCAAGGTATGGAGTCATCCTCCCACTTGAACAGTGATGCGGATGTAAGAAACCAATCTTTGGAGGCGCCCATCCATTATGACGCGGTGTTGTTCCGCGACGACGCCCACGCATGTGGCGCAATGTTCTTTTGTGACGTGATTGCGTAGTGGTGATCCGCAAGTATGATGGCGGTGTGCTGTGTAAATGAGTAAAGGACTTAGAATATATTTTCTTGCCTGGCTCCACCTGTGGAGGTGGTGTGGTATTTATAGTATTAGGGTTTCCAATGATTGGGCTCAGACCCAATTAGGGCCTTTTTGGCCTCCTCCTATCGCTTCGCGCCACGTGTACTTGGGACACCTGGTGCTTTTTTATTGATTATTCTCTGACCAAGGTATTTCACCTGACCCATGTGCCATCACGTGGTGGCACATGGGCTTTGCTGAGTTGTCCACCCTTCATTGGCAGCTGTCAACATCAGCATATTCTTTATTCCTTAAAAGATACCTTCTGGAAGGTTGTCTGATGAGCACAATCATGGTTGTCCTTATCCTGATTTGGATAGGGACGTGGTTGGTTGTGTGCATATGTGATATGCGCTTATCCTGGGGATGCGCGAGGTCCTCTTTATTCTGACGCGCAGATGTGATATGCGTGGGCATATGTGATGCGTGAGCATATGTGATGCGTGAGCATATATGATATGCGTGAGCATATGTGATTCGTGAGCATATATGATATGCGCCACGCACAGATGTGTTATGCGCGAGCATATGTGATATGCACCACGCGCATAGGTTTTGGCTTTGTCTTGACATCCTGATTTCAAGCATGTGATGCGTGAGCATATGTGATATGCGTGAGCATATGTGATATGCGCCACGCGCAGATGTGATATGTGTGCCACACGCAGATGTGATACGCGTGAGCATGTGATGCCTGAGCATATGTGACGCGTGAACATGTGACGTGCCACGCACAGATGCGATGCGTGAGCATGTGATATGCACCACGCGCATAGGTTTTGGCTTTGTGTCTTCATGACATCTTGATTTCAAGCCTCTTATCTATATCTTGTAGGATGACCCGCCCCGTTCGATGTTAAGGCGGGTGCATACCCCTTCAAGCCCCCCCAGTCTAATGTGTGTCTTGTCTCGCGCGAGCGAGGTAAGATAGATATTAGACTTAATAGTTTGCTTTTTTAATAGGGCTTGTTTTTTTTTTCTTTTTCTCTTCTTGTACGCGCGTTGCGCGAAATTCCATCCCTTTGGTTAAAATGAAATCGTCAATGCATGTGGTTGGTTGGTGTTGACATGCATCAGAGACGTTCAGACCTTTCGTGTGCTCGGCGCCAGCGCGCATACGTGATGGCGCGTTGCTGCTTCATAGCGGTGAAACTCATGCATGGTGGCATGCATCATGGCGGCCAGATGGTTACCCGCGGTGGCGTGTACGCGTGGTGGCGCAATGACATTACGCGGTGGCGAGGTTCACTTGTCGTGGTACGTGTGAATGTTGACGGAATGTTAATCCGCGACTGTGCGCATGTATGGTGGCGGAGTATTGACCCGTGACGGCGCATCGTGATCCGCGGCGACGCGCTGCTGCTTCATGGCGATGTACTGAACCGCGGTGGCGCATGCGTGGTGGCGAAGTATTGAATCGCGGTGGCGCATGCGTGATGTCGGTGTATTGAACCGCGATGGCGCATGCGTGATGGCGGTGTAACGAACCGCGGTGGCGCATGCGTGATGGCGCGCGCGTGTGCTATAAGGTATGCTTACACATTGAAATTTGAACAAGGTTGTAAGGAAATTATTTTACTTACTCCTTAACAGTTGTCATATTTCAAGTTATTTTGCGATATTTTGAATATGCTGACACGTGCCTTGGCATTTCATTATTCCTCTTTTGCGCGACGTTATCGCGCATTTATTATAGGGAATTATGAATGAGTTTTTTAGCATTTACGTGTCAGTATGTGTTACTCTGCCTATATCCATTATAATCCCATGCGCGGCCCCGACCTGAAACCTTAACAACTATGCTTTGGCATGTGCTTTGCCTTAGTTGTGCTTAGGTATTTTATGGTCCAGCTGCGCAATACGTAGGATGGATGCTATGAGTAATTTGAGCTAAGGCTCATATTATCGGGCTAAGGCCCTGACGTTTTAGAGTTAAAACTCGTCAACGCGTCTGAGCTTGAAGCTCGCGCATGTATGTTTTACTTCGTTTTATTTTTAGTTTGATGTCAATACAATGTTGTCATATTGCTCAAATTAATAAAGGGAAGTGTGAAACATGTATGCAAAATCAAAATCAGGCTCGCACATGCATGGCGGCGGAGTCGTGACTCGCGAGCGTGCATGCATGATGGCGAAGCTTGATCCTTGGCAGTGCGCATGCACGGCGGCGGAGTGGTGACTCGCGGGCGCGCGTGCATGGCGGAGAGTTGCGTGCGCATGCATGGCGGCGAGTTGCGCACAAGCATGGTAGAGGGTTGCGCACACATGCATGGCGTTGGAGTCTTCTACGTAAAGCCAAAAGCATGGAGTCGTCTTTCGAACTCACATGGTGGTTTCCGCGGGCGCGCATGCATGGCTGCGGAGTGAGGATCCGCGGGCGCGCGTGCATGGCGGCGGAATGGTGACCCGCTGGCGAACATGCACGGTGGCAGTCTTTTGCGCAAAACACACATGGTGGTTTCCGCGGTGGCTTCCGCGGGCGCTCACGCATGTCGGCGGAATGGTGACCCGCTGGGGAGCATGCATGGTGGCGGTCTTCTGCGCAAAACCCACATGGTGGCAGTCTTTTGCGCAAAACCCACATGGTGGTTTCCGCGGTGGCGGAGTTTCTCCGAGACTGTTAACTTTAGTTGCTCTAGTGGTGATGGAGGAGCACCGATGTACACAGCCTGTTATTCTTCTGTGCAATCCTTTTTGCTCCCAAATTTTGCTTTGTGGCCATAGATCTAGAACTTATTCCAGCATTGAACACTGAAAAATCAGATTTGGATCCGACACCCATTGCGTGTGAACGCAGATCTGCGTCACTTCAGAACCACAGATCTGGAAGCATTTTTTAGATCAATGGATCTTTTTGAGCTTTAATAGAACAAGTCTTGAAGCATCTTTCTGTAAACTTCCAGATCTGGATTTTTCTTGGGAGAAAATGGATGAATAGATCTGAATAATGGATGAACAGATCCGAGAACCGAGACGAAAATCGAAGGGTAGCTCGTTGCCGTCCCACGGATGGCGCCAATGTAGAAACATGAGATGAATCTGACCTGATCCATGACGATGTTCCCCGGTCTTCGAGATGAACGAGCTGCGACTCAATCTTCTTCTCCGGTAGCTTAAGATCTGCAATGGTTTTTGGGGGTGTGGAGGTGACTGCTAAGAAATCTCGAGGATCTCTTGTTTACAGACACAAAAATGATATGATGGCAGCTCTTACTGAGCATCCCCCTTTAATAAGAAGGTGGAGACCTCCTTATATAGAGAGCCTCATGGCCACCATCATGGGCCTAGCCCAGTTAGGGTTACCTCCACAAAACCCCCTCAGCCCAATAATATTGTATTAGTCCATATAATAAAATAAGCCAAACATAATAAATTAAGGTCGTAAGCCGGGTTTAGTACCATACCCCTACAGTTTGGTTTGGTCGATGGTGGGAGAGTGAGAATTCAATGTTTTTGGTCCTTTTTGGAGAACAACATGTGAGTCCCTAAGGTCAGGATGTAGTGTACGTGTTAAATTATTTGGGCCCCACTTAGCGTGAACCCGGGAGGCCTACCGAATACTTGGGCCTCCAATTTCTTTACTCAAACAGACAAAACTAAGTCGGTTCCTTTTCTGGGTAATTAGTTTTACAAACTCGGATTGACCGTATGTCTTATATCTATCTGCAGTCATCTTAAGTTTATTTCAAAACGCGTGTGTGACGGTGTAACCATTAAACCGTATTAAAACATATTTGAGAACGTCAAACCGAATATAAATTTAAACCACAAATGCCAAAACGTTATATATAGTGAACTAATGTGAACTTGTAAATTACTTTAAATAAGTTTTTATCGTATATGCATGATGAAAGTAGTTTTGTTGATAGAAGGAATTAAATTACTACAAAATAAGGAAATTAATCATGATAGAAGGAAATTAACTAAATTAATTAGTTTTGTTGATACAATAATGAATTGAACGGTGGGTGAGTCCAAAATCCAAACTGAGCAGAGAAGAAAACTTAATTGCTTATTATTACGTGAGATGGTTCTCTATTTTTTAGAGATGGTTAAAAGTGGTTGTGAGAGAATGAGAGAAAAGATATTACTGTTCATGGTTAAATATGGAGAAACATATTGTTCACCTCTATAATTTTTAATGTTTTTTGAACGTGGTTGTGAGTGAAGGAGAAAGAAAATGTATTGATAAAAGTATAAAAAGGTATTATTTAATTGAAAATGAGATAGAAAAAATAGTGTTTTTAGTGTAACTATAACGATGGGGATGAAGTAATGGAGAATGGATTGGAATGCTCTTAGGGATGGAGATGGTCTCAATAACAATTTCCTATTCCCATTTAATAAAATGTGAATGAAAAGGATTGGAGAATGGGTAGTTTAAAACTAACAAAATAAAATTATTCGAAGTATAGAATTGATTAAAGGGTTTAAAAGAGAAAACAAATTTTGCTTTTTTTTTTGTTAATACTTAGGAAATATAAAAATCAAAATATTTAACATTAGATTTTACCACTTTTCATCTCAGAAGTCCAAATATCAACTTTTCTAAAGAAATTTAAACGAATTAGCAGGTCAATCTACTTATTAAACAGGTCGTGCGATCAGGTTAACCGGTTTATTAAAATTAAAAGAGTCGTGTAATCCATTGTTGCTTACCTAATATATGAGTATATGTGACAAGTTACAGTTTTATACATGTAATATTGTAGTTTGGTGACCCAGTAAAAGACCATAACTGTTGGGAAAGGCCAGAGGACATGGACACTGATCGGACAGTGTACATTGTGGATGCACCAAACCCTGCCTCTGATGTGGCGGGTGAGACCGCAGCAGCTCTAGCAGCTTCATCCATAGCCTTCCGCTCATCTGACCCTACCTACTCCAACACCCTTCTAACAACGGCCACTCGAGTGTTTGAGTTTGCTGATACTTACAGAGGAGCTTACAGTGATAATGGCAATATCAGGAATGGTGTTTGCCCTTTTTACTGTGATTTTGATGGATACCAGGCAAGCATTATTCATATTCATTGAAATGTTATAAAAGGTATCATAAGTTTTTTAATTAAAAAAATATTGTTTTGTAGGATGAATTGTTGTGGGGAGCAGCATGGTTAAGAAAAGCTTCAGAAGGCTCAAACTACCTTGATTACATACAAAACAATGCTAAAACACTTGGAGCTGATGAGAATATTAATGAGTTTGGATGGGATAACAAACATGCTGGCCTAAATGTTATTGTCTCCAAGGTACAACAACCCTTTAATCCTTTATGTCACTCACTTCATTTTTATGTGTCTGGTAAAATTTAAAGAAATAAGTAAAAACTTAGCATTAGAGTTATTTATTTATTACGCTACACTTTTATAATAGCAAAATATTTATTACTCTAGTGTAATTTTGTTGCGGTATAGTAATTATTACACTACAACAAAACTGAAGCAACGTAATAGTTTTTTCGCTACTTTATGTGACAATCGTCAATTTCAGGTTAACTCCGTTAACGCAACTCCGTCAATTCAAACTTTAGATTATTGAATCTAAACGCAAACCTCATTACATTTAAACTAGGGTTTGAATGACGCTTAACACTTACTACATGTGTAGTAGTCTTTCGGGATTTGCACCGAAACGCAAACGATTGATGAATAAACGAAAAACACTAAAACACTAATTATGTGATAATTATGTGTTAGGATTATGTGTTATGTGATAATATTATTGTCATGTTAATTTAATGTGCAAGTTATGATAGAATGTTCTAGAAAAAGTAATACTTAATGTTAACTTAATGTGCAAGTTATGATAGAATGTTCTAGAAAAAGTAATACTTAGGAGTTGAGGGGCCAAAGTGTAACATATTCCTTTATAAATACATGGTAAACCTAAACCCTAACCTCCTACCTATTCCCCTACAAAAATCGGCAGCCATCCCCTCCCTTTATTTCCTTGAGATCGATTAATATACACACACACACAATCAAGATCTTTCAAGTTTGATTGAAGATTAAGGTGCTAGGAAGGTATACACAACTATTCTATGTATCCTCTATGTTTAATTGTTAGTTTTATTGGGTTAATTGTAAACCTTTATGGCTGATTTCTTGGTATTATGATATTCATGTGATTCTTGATTTAATTGATGATGATTGATAACTAGATTGATATTGATACATGATTGATTGTTGTTCTTGATTTGAATTAAAACACAAACCCTAATCTTGTATGTATGGTGTGATTGATATGCATGGATAGTAGTTATAGTGTCTAGAGGGTTATATGGATGCATGATAGTTCATAGATTGTTATTATGATGAGTTTTGATGTGAACAGATTCTGGACAGAACGTATATACGATGTTTAACTGACTGTAACGAAGTGTAAACGTGAAAATTGATTGAGATTGTGGGTACTGCAGTAAACTAGGTTGAGTCTAGTTTCTATGAAGTATAAATTCGTAATTTTTGGATAAGTGGAAGTATACTTTTATGATTTTACAAAAACGTGATGCAAAGCTGAGCTGTTAGACCTGCTGTTAGGTTATGTTGTAAATGTTATATCTCATGAACTACGAGACCAATTGGGTTGGTTCCACTTCTGGAGGTTGACTCACTGAGTTAGGAACGAAACCCAAGTGATCTTGCATTTATTGGATTTTTCGTTTAACGGGAATTGCAAATAACATTCTGATGTGCATGAATCTGACTGATATAAGTTAGCTGTAATGTTTTGATCATTATGAACAATCTATATGGAATAAAAATAAGATAAAAGATGTTCTGGAAACCTAAGATATGTATGCTCCTGTGGTAATTTTTGGTAAATTAATTGAGACGTTATAATCGGTAAACTAGTGCAATCTTTCAAGTAGAAATTCTGTCATAACGAAACTAGCTGCTGAGTTGTATAGGAATGCATGAAATATGATAGTTTTTATATAATTGTTGTATTTTGACCAAAATACCCTTGCGGGGAATAGTTGCTAGTTGATTGCCATGAATTGACCAAATTGCCCTTATAGGGAATAATGGTTAGTTAGTCTTTGTTTGTTGACCAAAATGCCCTTACGGGAATAATTGCTAGTAAAGTATGTTATTAATACATGATACGAAAGTAATTGCTCACCCACGTATCGTATCACAATTTTACTTGTTTAAGTCACACACGATTCACAAACGAAACACGAAACATGTTACGTGCATAGGTATTATGTGCCGAGTCTAGAGACTCGTTAAACATTCCGATACTTAGAAAATCTCTTTGTTATTTTAGAACGCTAGAGAGTTTTCTACGACGCGCATCACTCGGTGATCTAGATCGGATATTCTTCGCAAACAGTGAGTTCACTTACCCCACTCTTAAACTGTTTTCAAACGTTTTTCACTTGGGGGAGATAACATACTCCGATAAACATATTTTCTGAGATAAACGCATATGAAAGATTTTGTTATAAATTATATATCACTTGTAAAGGCTAAGCGGCATACGTAACATTTGAAGTCCCACACATCGGACCGGTTAATATTTGGAATAGCGAGTCACTTTTGGGTAGTACTACTGGGTTTGACAAACCCCACCCGACGCTAAGCTCAACTGGAGGTTGAGTGGGTGTAAATTTTGGCTAACACTTACCATGGTCTGGAGGACCTGGTGACGGGCACTTGATAAACAGTCAGCTTCGGTCGCGAACCACTTAGCGATACTTGTTGTATAGATTAGCTACCTATCGATATATAATTTGACATAACACTATCTGGTAATGCAAAACACTTAAACGCTGTAACGTGGTTACACACTCAAACGTCGTAACGGGGTTACGCAACACTTAAACGCTGTAACGTGGTTACACACTCAAACGTCGTAACGGGGTTACGCAACATTTAAACGTCGTAACGAGGTTACGCAAAACGCTAAACGATTTATCTTATTTTACTTGTGAACTCACCAACCTTGTGTTGACACTTTTAGTATGTTATTCTCAGGTAGCCGAGGCGGGCGCGCGGTTTAGGAGCATGCATTAATGAAAACACTTTTATTCTGCAAACTTAATTTTAACAGTTACATTTAGTTTTAAGTCGTCCTGCGTGACGCAACTTTTGAATTAAGGTTTTACGCTTCCGCACTTACTTTCATTTAAACGTTTTTCTTTGGTTTGGTTATAACTAATGATTCCGATCCTGCCAGTTCACACCCTCTGACGGTAAAACTCCGTTAGTGGATTTTGAGGGTGTGACAGATTGGTATCAGAGCCATTGGTTATAGCGAACTAGAAACTGCATGCATACTAGACTATAACCGCGACGACCCATTAGTTATAATGATACGCACTGCATAGGTTTGTGTAGTCTTGAAATCTTATTTCTTTATCTCCTTCACTCATACGCGCGCATATACCCGGCTTACCTGTAGGAATGTCGACGCCACCCTCATCATCATCCGATTCGATGACGCATGCTCACGGGAAGGAACCGCAGTTACCTACTGCCTCGCCACCCCATGTAGTCCCGGAACTCGAAGCTTCTGCACCAAAGAGGTACCGCCTATCCGGAGGCTTGTATGACAACAACGTTAGCTGGGAATGGTACCCCAACATGATCAGACGTATGGTCTACCGTGAACAAGTTCCCCCATTGCCTCACCCGAACCACCCTGCTTACCCTAACACTCTACCACCTATAACCGAACCTGTAGAGCGAGTTCTCGCAGCTGTCGTTTCTTGTTTGGAGCGTGATGTGGGTTACATGCGCTACACTAGAGAAAATGGCCGGAAGAAACGCTGGACGAGGACGAGGTAACATCAGCATGACTGCAGCTGAACTCCAAACCCTGCTGAATGACCATGTTGCTGCCGCTTTAGCTGCACACGTTCAAAATCAAACAGGAGGTCCGAATGGAGCATGTACCTCCAAGAACTACTTAGACTGCAAGCCCAGTACGTTTAAGGGCACTGAGGGAGCTATAGGCTTCCTGCATTGGGCTGAGAAGGCCGAGTCGGCCTTTGAGATGTGTAATTGTCCCCCTGCCAGTAGGGTCAAATTCGCTGCTGGGACACTTGAGGATTCCGCCCTCACTTGGTGGAATTCGAACGTCCAGATTCTTGGATTGGAACTGGCTAACGCGATGAACTGGGAGGAGTTCAAAAACATGATGCGAGAGGAGTACTGTCCGAGGGAAGAAATTTCGAAGTTAGAGTCGGAGTTTTGGTCGTTGAAAATGGTGGGTTCAGAGATTGAAAGCTACACTACTCGTTCGCACGAGTTGGCAGTGATGTGTCCGCGGATGGTGGATCCGCCGAGCAAGAGAATAGAGATGTACATTGATGGGTTAGCACCACAGATTCAGGGTATGGTGACGTCTTCCAGACCAGCCACGATCCAACAAGCGATCCGTTTGGCTCACAAACTGACGGATCAGGCTGTGACCCAGGGTGCGTTACCACCGAGGGGTTCGACTGTTAAAGCCCGTGACAACCCGAGTAATGACCACGTCAGCAACAGTAACAACAACAGCAACCCGAACAGCGGGAAGAGAAAGTTTGACAACACCAGATCCTCATCCTCGAACCTCCCACCGCAACAACACTACCGTAAGCCCGAATTCACTCGGAGCTTTAACAATCAAAGTCACAACAACAATAACAACGGTAGCGGGCAGGGTTCGAGCGGATATGCTGGGAGATATCCAAAGTGCAATAGGTGCAACTATCATCATGTTGGTCAGTGTGACCGTGTCAAGTGTCAAAGATGCGGAAAGATAGGTCACCAAGCGAAGGAATGTAGAGTTGACCTTGCGGCGAAGGGTGCTCCTAAGCCACCGATGACGACTAAGGGAGGTTTTGAATGTGGACAGGAAGGTCATTTCCGGAAGGATTGCCCCAAGCTGAAACAGAATGACAATAATGGGGGTAATGGAAGTGGCAGTAATGGTGGAGGAAATGGCAAAGGAAGAGCGTTTGTGATTGGATCGGGTCAAGCCCGCAATGATCCGCATGTGGTGTCTGGTAAGTTCCCTGTAAACGATTGTTTTGCTTCTGTTTTGTTTGACACTGGAGCTGATAGGAGTTTTGTGTCGAAAGCCTTTAGTCAACTCTTAGACTTAACTCCAACTCCGTTAGATGCTAAGATTCATGTTGAATTAGCTGACGGTAAGGCTATAGTAACGACTCATGTACTTGCGGGATGTAAGTTAAAACTGTCAGGTCATATTGTTGATATCGACCTTATTCCTTTTACGCTTAGTAGTTTCGATGTCGTTGTCGGCATGGACTGGTTATCCGAGAACCGAGCGGAGATTATATGTCACGACAAGATAGTTCACATTTCTACCCCTTCCGGCGAGATCATTTCGGTCCGAGGCGAGAGAAGCGGCATGACCACCAGCGTCATTACCCTTTTGAAGGCACAGAAGTATCTACGAAAGGGTCATCCGGCAATTTTGGCACAGATTGTTGAGAACCCGCGGAGGAGAAACGAATTGAAGACATACCGGTTGTGCGAGACTTCCCGGAAGTTTTCCCGGAGGATTTGCCCGGACTCCCTCCTATTCGTCAAGTCGAATTCCAAATCGAGTTGACACCCGGTGCAGCACCCATAGCACGAGCCCCGTATCGGCTCGCACCGGCGGAACTTCAGGAGTTGTCCACTCAGTTGCAAGATTTGTTGGATAAGGGTTTTATCCGACCTAGCTCATCGCCATGGGGAGCCCCTGTCTTGTTTGTACGAAAGAAAGACGGGACTTTCCGAATGTGCATCGACTACCGGGAGTTGAACAAGATGACGGTCAAGAACCGTTATCCTTTACCCCGAATTGATGATTTGTTTGACCAGCTTCAGGGATCGAGTTACTACTCGAAGATCGATCTACGATCCGGTTATCACCAGCTGAGAGTGCGCGAAGAAGATATTTCAAAAACGGCTTTCAGAACACGGTATGGTCACTACGAGTTTTCGGTTATGCCTTTTGGCCTAACCAACGCACTAGCCGTATTTATGGATCTCATGAATCGAGTATGCAAGGCGTACCTCGACAAGTTTGTGATTGTTTTCATTGATGATATTCTCGTCTACTCCAAGAACGAGACTGACCACGAAGAGCACTTAAGGATAATTCTGGAACTACTGAAGAAGGAACAACTGTATGCTAAACTCTCGAAATGTGAATTTTGGCTTCGCGAGGTTCACTTTTTAGGACATGTGATCAACGAGAATGGTATCCATGTCGATCCCGGTAAGGTAGAGGCCATCAAAAACTGGGAAGCACCTAAGACTCCGACTGAGGTGCGACAATTCCTAGGACTGGCCGGCTACTATCGGCGTTTCATCGAGGGATTTTCAAAGATTGCTCAACCCCTCACCGCTTTGACTCACAAGGGCACTAAGTACAACTGGGGTGACGCGCAGGAATCCGCTTTTCAACTGTTGAAAACCAAGCTTTGTAGCGCCCCTATTTTAGCCCTCCCCGAGGGAACAGAAAATTTTGAGGTACACTGTGACGCATCTATACAAGGTCTCGGTTGTGTGCTGATGCAACTCGAGAAGGTTATAGCCTACGCCTCTAGACAACTACGGGTTCACGAGAAGAACTACACGACCCACGATTTGGAACTCGGAGCTGTAGTGTTTGCTCTTAAGATATGGAGGCATTACTTGTACGGTACCAAGTTTACCATTTACACCGACCACAAGAGTCTCCAACATATCTACGATCAGAAGGAGCTGAACATGCGACAGCGTCGTTGGGTCGAGCTGCTTAAAGATTATGATTGTGCCATCAAGTACCACCCTGGCAAGGCCAATGTGGTGGCCGACGCCCTCAGCAGGAAAGAAACAGATAAACCCAGACGAGTGAGAGCATTGCAACCCACGATTCATGCCAGCTTACCCGATCAGATTCGCGATGCGCAACTGGAAGCTTTGAAAGATGATAATCTTCCATCGGAACTCATGCGGGGCATGAGCAAGCAACTTGAAACCAGATCGGACGGGGTCCGATATTTTGAGAACCTGATTTGGGTTCCACGATACGGAGAGTTGAGAACTCTAGTGATGGACGAAGCTCACAAGTCCCGATATTCTATCCACCCTGGCTCAGATAAAATGTATCATGATTTAAAGGAACTTTACTGGTGGCCGAACATGAAAGCCGACATTGCCACCTACGTGAGCAAATGCTTGACTTGTGCCAGAGTCAAGATAGAATACCAGAAACCATCTGGTCTACTGCAACAACCGGAACTCCCAATGTGGAAATGGGAACACATCTCAATGGACTTTATTACGGGTTTGCCTAAGACACCGACGGGATGCGATACCATCTGGGTGATCGTTGACCGGTTGACTAAATCGGCGCACTTCCTAGCGATTAAGGAAACAGACAAAATGGAAAGACTGTCTCGTGTCTACATGAAGGAAGTAGTGTCGAGACACGGAGTGCCTGCCTCGATCATTTCCGATCGAGATTCTCGTTTTACCTCACACTTTTGGAAGTCGCTGCAAAGCGCACTGGGCACACGTCTTGATATGAGTACCGCATACCATCCTCAGACGGATGGGCAAAGTGAACGGACTATTCAGACCCTGGAGGATATGTTGCGTGCATGCGTCTTAGATTTCGGAAAAAGTTGGAAACCCCACTTACCCTTGGTAGAGTTTTCGTATAATAACAGCTACCACGCAAGTATTAAGGTAGCGCCGTTTGAAGCGCTGTACGGACGGAAGTGTCGATCACCACTCTGCTGGGCAGAGGTGGGTGATAGCCAAATCACTGGTCCGGAACTGGTATTCGAAACCTCGGAAAAGATTGTTCAAATCCGAAATCGCATGGCAGCAGCACGAGATCGCCAAAAGAGTTACGCCGACAAGCGCCGAAAACCTCTCGAATTTCAAGTAAACGATCGAGTGTTACTCAAAGTCTCACCCTGGAAAGGTGTGGTTCGCTTTGGTAAGCGAAACAAACTCAACCCACGATATGTTGGTCCTTATCGGATAACGGAACGCGTTGGTCCAGTGGCGTACCGACTGGACTTACCAGCAGAACTCAGTAGTGTACACAATGTTTTTCACATGCCTATCCGATGAAACTCAAGTAGTCCCTTTGGAGGAACTACAAGTTGATGAACAGTTACGCTTCGTTGAAGAACCAGTTGAGGTTTTGGATTGGGAAACCAAAACGCTCAAGCACAGCAAAATTCCAATTGTTAAAGTTCATTGGAACTCGAGACGTGGACCGGAGTTCACGTGGGAACGCGAGAATCAAATGATGAAAAAGTATCCTCACCTTTTTGAAGGGCTGACCAAACATAGAAAACCGCGAAACCCGGCAAACCGTCAGAAATCACCGGAGGTATGAATTAAATTTCGGGACGAAATTTCTTTCTACTAGGGGATGATATGACAAACTGAAAATTTTTCTTACTTTTTCAGACACTCATCACGACCTGACTCAAATTTTCGGGACGAAAATTCTTTAACATGAGAATGATGTGACAATCGTCAATTTCAGGTTAACTCCGTTAACGCAACTCCGTCAATTCAAACTTTAGATTATTGAATCTAAACGCAAACCTCATTACATTTAAACTAGGGTTTGAATGACGCTTAACACTTACTACATGTGTAGTAGTCTTTCGGGATTTGCACCGAAACGCAAACGATTGATGAATAAACGAAAAACACTAAAACACTAATTATGTGATAATTATGTGTTAGGATTATGTGTTATGTGATAATATTATTGTCATGTTAATTTAATGTGCAAGTTATGATAGAATGTTCTAGAAAAAGTAATACTTAATGTTAACTTAATGTGCAAGTTATGATAGAATGTTCTAGAAAAAGTAATACTTAGGAGTTGAGGGGCCAAAGTGTAACATATTCCTTTATAAATACATGGTAAACCTAAACCCTAACCTCCTACCTATTCCCCTACAAAAATCGGCAGCCATCCCCTCCCTTTATTTCCTTGAGATCGATTAATATACACACACACACAATCAAGATCTTTCAAGTTTGATTGAAGATTAAGGTGCTAGGAAGGTATACACAACTATTCTATGTATCCTCTATGTTTAATTGTTAGTTTTATTGGGTTAATTGTAAACCTTTATGGCTGATTTCTTGGTATTATGATATTCATGTGATTCTTGATTTAATTGATGATGATTGATAACTAGATTGATATTGATACATGATTGATTGTTGTTCTTGATTTGAATTAAAACACAAACCCTAATCTTGTATGTATGGTGTGATTGATATGCATGGATAGTAGTTATAGTGTCTAGAGGGTTATATGGATGCATGATAGTTCATAGATTGTTATTATGATGAGTTTTGATGTGAACAGATTCTGGACAGAACGTATATACGATGTTTAACTGACTGTAACGAAGTGTAAACGTGAAAATTGATTGAGATTGTGGGTACTGCAGTAAACTAGGTTGAGTCTAGTTTCTATGAAGTATAAATTCGTAATTTTTGGATAAGTGGAAGTATACTTTTATGATTTTACAAAAACGTGATGCAAAGCTGAGCTGTTAGACCTGCTGTTAGGTTATGTTGTAAATGTTATATCTCATGAACTACGAGACCAATTGGGTTGGTTCCACTTCTGGAGGTTGACTCACTGAGTTAGGAACGAAACCCAAGTGATCTTGCATTTATTGGATTTTTCGTTTAACGGGAATTGCAAATAACATTCTGATGTGCATGAATCTGACTGATATAAGTTAGCTGTAATGTTTTGATCATTATGAACAATCTATATGGAATAAAAATAAGATAAAAGATGTTCTGGAAACCTAAGATATGTATGCTCCTGTGGTAATTTTTGGTAAATTAATTGAGACGTTATAATCGGTAAACTAGTGCAATCTTTCAAGTAGAAATTCTGTCATAACGAAACTAGCTGCTGAGTTGTATAGGAATGCATGAAATATGATAGTTTTTATATAATTGTTGTATTTTGACCAAAATACCCTTGCGGGGAATAGTTGCTAGTTGATTGCCATGAATTGACCAAATTGCCCTTATAGGGAATAATGGTTAGTTAGTCTTTGTTTGTTGACCAAAATGCCCTTACGGGAATAATTGCTAGTAAAGTATGTTATTAATACATGATACGAAAGTAATTGCTCACCCACGTATCGTATCACAATTTTACTTGTTTAAGTCACACACGATTCACAAACGAAACACGAAACATGTTACGTGCATAGGTATTATGTGCCGAGTCTAGAGACTCGTTAAACATTCCGATACTTAGAAAATCTCTTTGTTATTTTAGAACGCTAGAGAGTTTTCTACGACGCGCATCACTCGGTGATCTAGATCGGATATTCTTCGCAAACAGTGAGTTCACTTACCCCACTCTTAAACTGTTTTCAAACGTTTTTCACTTGGGGGAGATAACATACTCCGATAAACATATTTTCTGAGATAAACGCATATGAAAGATTTTGTTATAAATTATATATCACTTGTAAAGGCTAAGCGGCATACGTAACATTTGAAGTCCCACACATCGGACCGGTTAATATTTGGAATAGCGAGTCACTTTTGGGTAGTACTACTGGGTTTGACAAACCCCACCCGACGCTAAGCTCAACTGGAGGTTGAGTGGGTGTAAATTTTGGCTAACACTTACCATGGTCTGGAGGACCTGGTGACGGGCACTTGATAAACAGTCAGCTTCGGTCGCGAACCACTTAGCGATACTTGTTGTATAGATTAGCTACCTATCGATATATAATTTGACATAACACTATCTGGTAATGCAAAACACTTAAACGCTGTAACGTGGTTACACACTCAAACGTCGTAACGGGGTTACGCAACACTTAAACGCTGTAACGTGGTTACACACTCAAACGTCGTAACGGGGTTACGCAACATTTAAACGTCGTAACGAGGTTACGCAAAACGCTAAACGATTTATCTTATTTTACTTGTGAACTCACCAACCTTGTGTTGACACTTTTAGTATGTTATTCTCAGGTAGCCGAGGCGGGCGCGCGGTTTAGGAGCATGCATTAATGAAAACACTTTTATTCTGCAAACTTAATTTTAACAGTTACATTTAGTTTTAAGTCGTCCTGCGTGACGCAACTTTTGAATTAAGGTTTTACGCTTCCGCACTTACTTTCATTTAAACGTTTTTCTTTGGTTTGGTTATAACTAATGATTCCGATCCTGCCAGTTCACACCCTCTGACGGTAAAACTCCGTTAGTGGATTTTGAGGGTGTGACACTTTAAAACTCTGGAGTAATTTTACAAAAAAAAAAAATACTCTTGGGTAGTTACTCTTTTTACAAAAATGCGGTGGATTTTTCTTTATGGCTTACAATTTGCACCGATATTTCTATTTGTATTTGATTGTAAGTCTGTGTATATAATTTGGGATGTATTGGTTGGTAAAAATGCACATAGTTAACCCGACTGCTTTGCTTGTGAATGCATGCAGGAAGTTTTTGAAGGGAATGTGTACGCGTTGGAGTCTTACAAAGCATCCGCAAAAAGCTTCATATGCACGCTACTACCCGATTTTCCAACTCACATCCAATACACCCTAGGGGGCCTAATTTACCGGCCTGGTGGAACCAATTTACAACATTCAACCACAATCACATTCCTCTTACTTGTTTATGCAAAATACTTAGACCGGTCACCAGGGTCTTCAGTAAATTGTGGTAGCATAAGTGTGGGACCCACTCAACTACGCCAAGTGGCCAAACACCAAGTGGACTACATCCTAGGCGAAAACCCCAATGGGATGTCGTATATGGTGGGGTATAGCAATAGGTACCCACAACGGATACATCATCGAGGGTCATCATTACCGTCCGTGTGGGACCATCCTCAACCCATTGGGTGTAAAGAGGGGTCGTTTTATTTTAACTCGTCTAGCCCTAACCCGAATCTTTTGGTTGGTGCCATAGTTGGTGGACCAGGGGAGGATGACCAGTATGATGATGATCGGGTTGATTATAAAAAATCCGAGCCAACTACCTATGTTAATGCACCGTTTGTTGGCGTGCTAGCATACTTTGCGGCCAATCCTAACCCAAGTTAGCTAGTTGTGTTGTTATTACATCATATATGCACAGTTTTTGGCGTTGTGAAATATTAAGAATGAATCGTAAACGTTTGGGAAATATTGAAGGAAGTCTCTCCTCTTGTGCTAAGCCAAGAGAGAAGAGATTGATAGTTTGATTATCTATTGTATTTAACAAATAGTGTTTTCTTTTTTTCTTTTTCATCCAAGTTGTTAATATTTCATTCTATAAGCTTCCATGTACAAGATCTCTTGTGTTCATAAGTTTCCACATAGAACTTCAAATATTTATATTTCAAAGCGTTGTAGAGCATAAAATGTAAAGAGAAGAAGAATAATTCGGGGCAAAGAGAATCGGGAGAGCGGAACACCGTGCCTCCCCTTTCGGCCCCGATTCAAATTTGCTTTCCGAATGACTCTCTCGAAAGCAAAACTTTTCGTAACTAAATATTTTGAAAAAGTAAGGAAATAAATTATCAAATAGAAACCAATATTAACTCTTATGGTAAAATCTTTTCTTAGTGAAAAGCTAGAGTATGGTAAAATCTTTGCTTTGATAAACCATCTTAGCCAAAGTCGTGACCAATTTCCCATGTTGGATATGAAGCTCATTCGACACGTATATACCTTCATGCAATTATTTACTTATTATTTTCTTTCACGTCAACAAAGTTAATTTTGAAAAGAATATATACCAAAACCAACAATGATAGGTATTGTTTGATATACAAGAATCATATATGAAATGAAATAGACTATTGATAATAATAATAATAATAATAATAATGTAGTTAGTTAATTAATGAAATGAAATCACTTATTACATAAATAATCTCATTCTCTTCTAACACCCCAAAATCATTTCTCTATCTCCGGTATGTTTTTCTTTTCATTCCATTTCCTCAACCACCACCATCGGCCGCCACAATCACCAACACTACTACTGGGCACCACCACATGCAACCGCCGCCACCACCACATTTAAATTCCATTCATTTTGTATGGCAACCGAACTAGGTAATGCAATGGTAATGATCAATTTCGATCAATGTCCATTCTATTCACTCATTAAATTATTTTAATTATTCATCCCATCACGCCAGTACCAATTAAGTCCTTAGTTTTAATTTTTTTTTGTATATAATTACAATAACAAAATAATATTCAATATCTCTATGTATTTCGATAAAAAGGTAGTGTATACAATTAACATTTATAGAGAGGACGTGTAAACGGACAATAAGTAGCGCCACTGGCCTTTTCTAAACAGTAATAAACATATCAGTGAAATTTCATGGTTAATAAACTCAAATAAATAATATTAGTAGCGCATTAAACCCCAGTTAAATTTTCGCTTATGGTTTATTAGTTAAACCCTAATTTCTCCGTCCCTTTAGAACCCTAATCTTCTTCAGCTTTCACAATTTATATCTGATTGCTTCAATCAATCGTATGCTCGAAGGCCTTAAACAGAGACAGTGGTGGCAACCAATAGCAGCTATGGCAGTTGTCGACAAAAACCCTAATCCCCAAATTGAAAACGTTCAAGCTAAGAAGAAACGTAAGCGAAGCAAGAACAAAAAGACTGTTGTAGAACAACAAGAATCCGAGGAATTGGCACACGTTAATGGCGACAAAGAACCACAGACGACCATTGCAGAAGAAGATACACCACAAACTGATGAAGAAGAAGAAATGAATACAGAGAAGAAAGTGAAGAAGAGTGGTGGTGAATTTGGTATTATGAGTAATGATTCTTTTACAGCTTTACCGTTATCCGAACCGACATTGAAAGCTATCATCGATATGGGCTTTCAGTATATGACTCAAGTTAGTATTTTTTTTACTCTCATTTGTTTCATATTTCAATCAAGTTGCATACTTTAGGGTTTACGGTTTCTGGAATGAGTGGAATTGGAGTTCGTTTGAGTCGGTTTTACGTTTTTCTGGTGTTGCTTAATGAACCCACTTTTGTTTTTGATGATTTAGCTTTTAAGTTGGAAATGTTGTTTGATTTGTGTGTTGTGATTGCAGATACAAGCGAGATCAATTCCGCCACTTTTGGAAGGGAGAGATGTTCTTGGAGCTGCAAGGACGGGTTCTGGTAAAACCTTAGCGTTTCTTGTGCCAGCGGTTGAACTGTTGTATCATGCTCGGTTTGCGCCGAGAAACGGGACTGGTGTTGTTGTTATCTGTCCTACAAGGGAGCTTGCGATACAGGCATGATATGTTTTTGCATATGCAGTTGTTGGCATTTTGTTAGTGGTCAGTCATGTCTTGTCTAATGTTGTATAGATACAAAAATCATCTAAAAGAAAACAAAGCAATATATAATGAAACATATATTTAGCAACCGTATAACAATCATAGTTTTACGAAGACAAACGTAGTGTCAAATGTGGAAAGAAAAGTAGGCATGTAAACAAACACGCTTATTTTTTTTAACAAACAAACACAAACAAGAAAACCACGTTCATTTAACCGTTCATGTTCGATAGTTTGTTTGGTTAAAGTTAAACAAACGAGCACAAATATGCCCCGTTCGTGTTCATTTGGTTCGCTTACAGGCCTAAAGAAAAGTGTCATATAGTATGAGATTAATTATAATGGAATATTATTATAATATTATATGGTACAGACTCATGCAGTTGCCAAAGACCTTCTAAAGTATCACTCGCAAACTCTCGGGCTCGTTATTGGCGGTGCAGCTCGAAAAGGAGAAGCGGAGCGGATTGTGAAGGGTGTAAATTTGTTGGTAGCGACTCCTGGTCGACTTCTTGATCATCTTCAAAACACAAAAGGCTTTATATATAAAAACCTTAAGGTACAATTGCAGTTAAAAACCATTTATTACCTTTCTTTTTTAGATACTCATATTCAGATTTTGCAGTGCTTTGTGATTGATGAAGCTGATAGAATTTTGGAAGCTAACTTTGAAGAAGAAATGAAGCAGATAATTAAAATCCTACCAAAGGTATGCTTTGTAGCATGTTTATATCACATCATGAATTCTTTTGTAATATTTAGTTTATATTAAACTATGTTTTTCTTAAACATGCAGACAAGGCAAACTGCTTTGTTTTCCGCCACTCAGACTAAGAAGGTACAATTTTGAAGTCAAAACATTTGTCATCTTTATTATGTCTCCGTGCTTACTTATTCTCTGTTTCAGGTTGAGGATCTTGCACGCTTATCATTTCAAACTACTCCAGTATACATTGATGTAGATACCGGGAGATCGAGGGTAAACAAACTGTTTTTTTGTCATGTTTCATTGTAACTTTATGAACTTTTGTTAAATAATATGATGAATATTTTAGGTGACGAATGAAGGTTTGCAACAAGGTTATTGTGTGGTGCCAAGTGCAAAAAGATTCTTACTTTTATATTCCTTTCTAAAAAGGAATTTGTCAAAGAAAGTGATGGTTTTCTTTTCTTCATGTAATTCGGTTAAATTTCATTCCGAGCTTCTTAAGTATATTCAAGTCGATTGTTTTGATATTCACGGGAAACAAAAGCAGCAGAAACGAACTTCCACGTTTTTTGACTTTTGCAAAGCAGAGAAAGGAATATTATTGTGTACCGATGTTGCAGCTCGTGGTCTTGATATTCCTGCTGTGGTATGTTTTTTTATTCTTCAATTAAGTAAATGGGGTTAACATGGTCGCAAGTTCGGAATCGTGTTTTGTAGATTGAATACTTCTTAACTGTGGTTTTTTGCAATATAGGACTGGATTGTGCAGTATGATCCTCCAGATGAACCAAAGGTGTGTTTACCTTAAATTATTTGTTGTATTTTGTTTTTATATTTTTGTTTTATATGTATATTATACACATGCATTTATCTACAGGAATATATTCATCGAGTGGGTCGTACTGCTCGCGGAGAAGGCGCAAAAGGAAATGCTTTACTATTTCTTATCCCGGAAGAGTTGCAGTTTCTTCGATATCTCAAGGTACGTTGAGTATCAATAATTTTGTTTAGTTCTAATATTAGAGTTATTTAACAATAATAATCTCTGTTGTTTAGCTAATGGCATATATATGGGTACCAAGTCCTAAAAGTTGCAAGTTTGGGTTTGGTGGTTTCGGTTTTGTAACAAGTTTGGGGTCTAAGACCAACTGTAGTTAACTTTCCTGTTAAATTCATGTAAAATGACAAAAATACCCTTTGACTGCATTAACACAGGGACCATTGATGTCAATAGATATATTCAGGGATCATTGGTGAAAATAGCTATATGTTTAAAAAAAGTGTTGGTTCTTACTTATTTACACAAATAGTCCTAAAAAGGGTATGTTTGTCATTTTACATGAATTTAACAGACAATTTAACGGAAGTTAGTCTTAGACCCCAATTACGTTGCAAAGCTGAACAACAAACACCAACTTGCAACTTTTAAAACTTTCCCCAAAGATGTGACTTAAGCCAAACCACATGGACCATTAGTGTACTTAACTTTTAATTTTTATTTTAACGGGTACTGTTTATTTTGGGTGTTGGTTGTTAGGCTGCAAAAGTACCAGTTAAGGAGTATGAATTTGATGAAAAGAAGATAGCTAACGTGCAGTCTCACCTGGTATGTATTTGCTTGCTTTGTCACATTTATAGTCCTTATAACAGGTCATTTGTTTAATATTTTTGTAATGCAGGAAAAACTAGTTAGCACCAATTATTACTTAAACAAATCGGCTAAAGACGCATACAGATCGTACCTGTTAGCTTATAACTCACACTCCATGAAGGACATCTTTAATGTTCACCGCCTCGATACACAGGTAACATAGCAATTGTTTTCTTTTTGGTTGCTAAGTAATTAAAATGGGATGTATGTGTGACTTTAGTTGTTTAAATTGCATTGGTTATTTGTGACAGGCGGTTGCAGCATCATTTTGCTTTGCTGATCCTCCTAAACTGAACTTGAACATAGACAGTAGTGCATCAAAGTTCAGGCAAAAGCCACGAAGCCGAAATGGGTTTAGTGAAAGAACTCCGTATGGAAGAAACCGCGGTGGTGGTGATGACAACACTCAAGTTGCAAGATATTAGCATCCGCATGTCGAAATGCCCAGTTTTGATCTAATTTTGTTACAAATGTTTTTTTTTCTATTTCATTTGTTAGTAATGTTATATGGCACACTTGTTAAGGCTGTTTGAGACTTGTTTCATCTATGGAATCCAAGAATTTTGATTTAGGCTTTTCATGCTAAAGGGGTCATTATTTACAGTATTATGCTTCTTCTATCTGGATAATTTTTTGAGTATGTTTAATCATAATGAAAATAATGTTATAATAATTTGCGACAAACAAGTTCATATTTTTTCTTTTAAAATTCAACCAAAAAAAACAGATTTTACAACTTTTTCAATATAGCAGTGTTGAAGATATGACCACATTTTTATTATCAAAATATCAAGTGATCATTTTATTGTGAAAAATTGGATTTTAATAATCCCGGCCTTGATCTATTGGATTGAATTACTTCCAAATCAGATAATGTTTATAAATAATCTCCAACGATCACATAACTGAAAAAAGTTAACAATGTTAGTTTTTTTTATGACGTGGCCTACATTTGAATTAAATAACATAGTGGGTCAATTGCGCATTTATTGAAACTCAATCTGAAGAACCCATGAGCAACGACTAACAGAAACCAACCATATTATGATATTTAAATATTTGTTGGGAATGGCCACTTGAAAGTTGAAACTCACCATTTAAAAAGAGACTGCATCTCCAGTTTGGTTTTTTAACACCTAAATTATTACCTTTTGTTTTATAAGTTTGAACTTAAGGATCAAAAGTGACACCAGCAGAAAGAATATGTGTCTGGGATATAAAATGTAAAAATAAAAAAGAAAAAATAAAAAATAAAAAAAAAATAAAAAAGAAATGTCAGAAGTGGGATTTGAACCCACACCCTCTTTTGAAGACCAGAACTTGAGTCTGGCGCCTTAGACCACTCGGCCATCCTGACTAGATTGATTAACATGTATTAGTAATAAATAACTAAAGGTTGCAGCATCATTACCAAAACTAAACCTGAACACAGACATCAGTGCATCAAAATTCACTCAAAAAACCACGAAACCGAAATGGATTTAATGAAAGCAATACATAAGGTAGAAACCATCGGGCGGTGATGACAAAACCCAAGTTGTAAGATAACAAGATCCTATTATGTTACAAATGTATTGTCATTGTCATTTCATTTGTTAGTTATATTTTATGGGACACTTGTTATGGCTGTTTATATGGTTCATTTTGTTTACCAAGGATAATTGGGAAATAGCATAATATTGTTGGTTGAGTTTTCATATAGCTTTAAATTGCAAGACTTTATTTTATCACCATTTTATGTTGTAATCTCTCTTCTTTCGTTCTTTCTTTCTTTGGTATTTTGTAATACATTGTTAGGTGATGTTTCATCATTTAATTTTTGTGTTTGTTGATCTTGCGGTGTTGCTCGATATTTATATTTATTCATTTTGCCTTTGTTGATAACTAACCTTGACTACGCATATCAAGATTGACCTGTTGTTGAGAAATATACAACCATTGGTTGGATGATTGATCCATGGCCCTGAGACTGCAGTTACGGGTGACCCACTTATCTACCATGGGACGTCTGTGCACTTTTGTAAAGGATCTCTGATTGCGCACACCAGGCATTTTACATGTTTTCGATGTAATTATATAATGTTTTTAAAAGTGCCATATCAGAACAACATGACATTTTACAACTGAAGAAAAAAACTATATGCATGAAACTGTGACAACAGCTGAAAAAATGTGTGTCTGGCACATAAGATGTTAAAAAAATAAAAAAAAAAACAAGAGAATGTCAGAAGTGGGATTTGAACCCACGCCCTCTCTCGAAGACCAGAACTTGAGTCTGGCGCCTTAGACCACTCGGCCATCCTGACTTCATGTTGACTGAATATTCCATAGATTATAAACCTCTAATATTCAAATATGATAAAATAAATAAAATGATAAATCAAAAACCATGATACCGACATATTGGAAGACGTAATTCAGATGTTTAGAACCATGTATAGGCTATATGAACAGTTGATTGGCATAACTACATCACCAAAGGTAAAAATTCTAACACAGTTAAGTTGTTGATATCATTGAATGATGATACCTATCAACTAAATGGTGTTTGTATCATTATATACCTCACTATATGAATGCTGAAAGGTGTATTGCATGTGTACATTGGTTGAGAATCATACAAGGGTGTAATAATAACATTGAAAAATTGTTTGGAAACTTGGTTGGGTGAAAGGTGTGATGTAGGGGGGTTCAAACTTATCATGTTTTTGGATGAACTTATATAACGTAAATTGCATATGCAGTTTTGTAATCACATTATCAATCAAACACATTTTTGCTTATGATTTAAAAAATGACAAATTTGGGACCGATATTAGAACTATTATCAAGATTTGATTAAACAAATATGTAAATTTCAGTTGAAAAAATGTAACCAAGCTTATAAATCCGCTTGGTTTGATTGGAAGTGTGGGACTTAAATCAACTAGATATTGCAAAGAAGTAATATACAACGCATAAAATCCGTGAAGTATAAAAGTAAATATAAGTATATAAATCCTTGAAGTAGAAACTTGTTGGTTTTGGTTGAAGTTTGGTTTTGTACTATTAGACAACTTTGTTAGGCTAGGTTGGTACTAGATCATATATATCGCAGATATCTTAACTTATATATGTGTTGTGTGTGTTGGGGGGGGGGCATATTTTTGCGAGAACTGAACTAAAAATATAAATGATTCGATTCAATTTTTTTTAAATTTTAAAATGTACAAAATTGATTGAAATGCCACATAAATATAAACGGAGTTCATTTAATATAAAATTTACACATGTGCAAATTATGGTAGTTTACTTTTTCCACATAACCTACATATGCGAAGGTAACTTTAACTTCTTCTTCATTATTATTATTATTATTATCATTCAAATCACAATTTTGACAGAGCTGCAACAACTGTCCACCCGAATTATTCGTCAAATCCACAGTTTCATGGCCTAAACTCAACTGAAATCCGTCTTCTTGTACAATAGAGACTTCCTTTATATGTTCTCCATCTTCTTTAATCTCATCAGCCTCCACTTCTACAATCTGTTCATCAGCCACGTCTTCAACCTTCACTTCTTCATTAATATTCAAATCATTAGTTTGACAACGCTGCAACAACTGTTCACCCAAATTGTTGTTTATATCCACCTTCTCGTCCATAGTTGCATCCCCTAAAGTCAACTCCGCAGCGTCTTCTTGAACAACAAACACTTTCTCTACACGTTCTCCATCATCTTCATCTTCATCTTCTTTAACCTCATCATCCTCCACTTGTACAATCTGTTCATCTACAACATCTACAACCTTCGCTTCTACGTTATTATTCAAATCAATAGTATGACAACGCTGCAACAACTGTTCACCCAAAGGTTGTATAAATCCACCTGATCATCCATAGTTACATGCCCTAAAGTCAACTCCGCAATGTCTTCTTCAACAATCGATACTTTCTCTATATGTTCTCCATCTTCTTTAACCTCATCATCCTCCACTTTTACAGCTCGTTCATCAACAACGTCTTCAACCTTCACTTCATTATTATTCAAATCACCAAGTTGACAACGCTGCAACAACCGTTCACCCAAACTGTCGTTTAAACCCTTATGTTCATCCATAGTTACATGCCCTAAAGTCAACTCCGCATCACCGGAAACTTTCACTACACGTTCTTCATCATCTCCGTCCACCTCGAAAAGCTGCTCACATTGTGACCGTATCAAACGCTGCAAATGCGACGCATAATAACAATCAACAAGTTTCACTCCCAAACACAACTCCCTCTCAATTTTACACCAAATCAAACTAGTCGAATCCAGCTTCTCCGGACTATCTTTTCGGGCATAACCCACGACTCTTCGTGTATAAGCATCCAATTAAACACAAAATCATCCACAAACTCTATTTCCTCACCCGAAAACACATTCCCATTAATATTATTAACACCCTGTTTTCCAACAAGCAATGCCAAAGCCCGGGCTAAATCGGCCCGACTCACACGAACCCGTTTACCATTTACGAAACTGCATCGTTTCTTCGGGTCATAATCCGCTATCACCTGAGCTATAAGATCGGATCTAATTTTCTGATCAAGCTTGATTTTACTGAAACTGTATAACCCTAATCGCTTTGGAACATTTTCTTGTTGTTCATGAAAGATTAATATCAATCAATCAATCAAGCCCTGTATATCCCACCGCATAGCACGCTATCGGTAGGGTCAGGGGAGGGTGGGATGTAGGCAAGTCTTTCCTCTATCCGAGAGAATAGAGAGGCTGCTTCCAGAGAGACCCCCGGCTCATAAAGCTACATACAGGTAATCATAGTAAACATACATCCTACAAGCAAAAGACACTTAGCAATACATAGATAACAAACTACCAAAAAAGCAAGGAATCTGTAACCTACTAAGAAAAGGGCATAAGAAACAAAAAGCAGCATCAAAACAAAAATATATTCATAAACAACAAGGATCAAGACTAGCCAACTAGACCCTACATAGAAAGCTAAGCTAACTAGGTGCCTTCCCCTAGAAGTCGCTAACCTTAATCCTACGTCTCCACGAATCTCTATCTTGAACCATGTCCTCAGAGAGGTGCAACTCTATCAAGTCATGTCTAATTCTCTCATCCCAAGTCAATTTAGGTCTGCCTCTACTCCTCTTTCCTTCCACAATGAAGGCTTCCACTACTCTAACTGGCGCTGTTGTCGGTCTCCTCTTCACATGCCCAAACCATCTCAATCTCCCTTCCTTTATTTTCTCTGATATGCTAACTATTCCTAATCTTTCCCTAAAGACCTCATTTCTAATCGTATCTAATCTAGTGTGTCCGCACATCCACCTCAGCATCCTCATCTCTGCCACCTCCATCCTGCGCTCCTGTGTCTTCTTGATGGCCCAACAGTCTGTTCCATACAACATTGAAGGTCTAACTGCGAGTCTATAGAATTTCCCCTTTAATTTAGATGGGAACCGCTTGTCGCACAAAACCCCAGTGGCTGCTTTCCACCTACACCATCCAGCTTGTATGCGGTGGGTTATGTCACTGTTTATCTCTCCATTGCTTTGGACAAACGATCCTAGATATTTAAACTTCGTTATCTGCGGAACCACCTGGTCCTCGATAGTGATCTGGGTGTCCTCGCTATCACCAACACCACTGAAGTCACAACAAAGGTACTCTGTCTTAGAGCGACTAATTCTTAAACCTTTATCCTCTAAAGCTACACGCCACTCCTCTAGCCTTTCGTTCAAGCTTTGTTTAGTCTCAGCCACTAACACAATATCATCCGCAAAGAGCATGCACCATGGGACAGGCTCCTGAATCGACTTGGACAGCTCATCCATGACTACCGTGAAAAGAAACGGGCTTAACGCCGATCCTTGGTGGAGTCCCATCTCCACCGGGAAAAAATCAGTATCTCCTACCGGCGCACGAACACTAGCTTTAGTCCTGTCATACATATCTTTAATTAAGTCTATATACTTTCCAGGTAATCCTCTACCTTCTAAACTATCCCAAATTAGTCTGCGTGGCACACTGTCATAAGCTTTTTCAAGGTCGATGAATACCATATGTAGGTCCCTCTTTTTCTCTCTATACTTCTCCATTAATCTTCTCAATATGTGTATCGCTTCCGTGGTTGACCGTCCTGGCATGAAACCAAATTGGTTAATCATAACCTGCGTTTGTCTCCTAATTCGGGTCTCAATTACTCTCTCCCATAATTTCATAGTATGACCTAACAACTTAATTCCTCTGTAATTTCCATAGCACTGTGCGTCTCCCTTGTTCTTGTATAGGGGAACTACTACACTACTTCTCCACTGGTCTGGCATTTTTCCATTCTTGAAAATAAGGTTGAATAGAGTAGTGAGCCACTGAACTCCTTCATCCCCTAAACACTTCCAAGCCTCAATCGGTATGTTGTCTAGACCAACCCCCTTAGCCCTTCCCATCTTCCTCAGTGCTATCCTCACCTCTCCCTGTGTGATACCTCTACAGTAGGAGTTATTCCTTTGTTGTCTCTGCGCAACTGGGTTGTCTGTTTCTTGTTGGTCGGTCTGTCTGCCATTAAAAAGACTGTTAAAATAATTTTGCCATCTTTGTTTAATGTCGTGTTCCTTGATTAGGACATGCCCATCCTCTCCCTTTATATATTTCACAACTCCTAGGTCCTGTCTTCTACGTTCCCTGGATTTAGCAATCTTGAACATATGATGCTCCCCCTCCTTTGTTTCCAGATGTGCATACATCCGTCTATACGCTGTGTTTTTTGCCTCTGTCACCGCCTTCTTCGCATCTCTCCTAGAGTTTTTGTATTTCTCCCTCAACCTCCAACGCTACCCCTCGTTTGTGCACCTTAAAAGATCCCTAAGACTCTGTTGCTTATCCTTGATCTTGCTCTGCACATCCTCGTTCCACCACCAAGATTCCTTGTTTCCAGTTGTCCTGCCTGTCGTTACCCCTAGCGTCTCCTTTGCCACTTGAGTGATGGAAGCTGCCATATCCTCCCACATCTGGTTTGCGTCCCCAACAGGATGAATTGTTGTCGTCGAGATGACCTTGTCCTTGAACAACGTAATGTGTGTGCCCTTCAAATTTCCCCATCTTATCCTAGACCGCCCTTTTCTCTCCATCATAGTCAGTTTCTCTCTCAGTACTACATCTGCCACCAGTAAATGGTGCTGGGCTGATGCGGTCTCCCCCGGAATCACCTTGCAGTCTCTCCACCGTCTTCGATCGTTTCGCCTCATCAAGATAAAGTCGATTTGTGTATTCCTTCCCCCACTAGTAAAAGTGATTAGGTTTGAATCTCTCTTCCTAAAGAAAGAGTTAAGAATACCTAGGTCATGGGCCACTGCAAAATCTAAAAGATCCCTACCAGGTTCGATCCTATCCCCAAAACCAAAACCTCCATGAACCATCTGAAAGTCATCACTATCCTTACCGATATGACCATTGAAATCACCTGCTACGAAAATGGTCTCCTCCCTAGATACGTCCCTCACTACTCCATTTAGGCAATCCCAAAACTCCCTCTTTTCTTGGTCTCCTAGTCCCACGTGTGGTGCATAAGCGTAAACCACAGCCACTACTTCGACTTCTAACACTAACCTTAATACCATCACCCTATCGTTGTATCTTTTCACCTCAATCACATTCTTATGCAATTCTATAGCTAGTAGAAAACCTACTCCATTTTTAGCTCCATCCGCCCCCGAATGCAATAGCTTGTACCCATTTCGTTCTACCCCTCTCTGCCCCTCCCCCCTAGTCTCTTGGAGGCATGCTATATGGACCTTACCTCTCTTAAGAGCATCTATCACCTCTAACAATTTACCACTTAGAGTTCCTACATTCCATGATGCCACTCGCAAACTATACCCCCTACCTTTTCCCTTTCCCGCACCCCTCGTCCTTGGACACGATCTCAGCGGACTGACATGACTACAGTCGTCTATGTTTACAATTAACTTTAACTATTTAAAGCAATACAAAACACAAAACACCAACGCAAACACACCACGAACAGACGTTGATGAAAAAGTCTTATAAAAATTCGCCTAATGTACACTTAACAAATAGGTAATAATTGCGCACACACAAAGAGACATAAACTGCCTAATGCAAAAGTGTATGTTAAATAGATTATAATAATTAAAGTTAATTATAAACAAAGTGACATACACTTAACAAAGTGTATGTTAAACAGATTATAACAATAATAATAATAATACCAACAATAATAATAACAGGAACAGAGACAAAAAAAGCTTATCTTTATTCCCGTGTACGGGAAGAGTGACCGGAGATGGGCGGCGGCCGTATCTAGGTCGCCGGAAATGTGTCCTGGAATGGTGGTCCCCTGAAAAAAACAATGAATGCTACCTCAACCTTTAACGAGTCTATTTGTCGTAGATGACTCTCTTCCCTACGCAAAAACGGAAAACGGTGGTGGTCGCCGTTAACAGCTCAAATTCCGTCGCCTCAGATGTTGAAAACGGTGGTGGTCGCCGTACATAAGCTAGCGTTCGTTTCCACCACCTCAGATGTTGAAAAAACGTTACAGCATACGGCAGTAGGCTTCGTTTCCACCAACAACAATAAATATGATAAACAGACCCAGCAAGACTGCCTGTTTCAAGAGTTCGGCAACAGAAACCAATAGACGCTCAGATCCGGCCTCGGCAGCTTTCGAGGTGATTCTGCCGGAGAAACTGCCGGCGTAAAACTTGTACGGGATGTGAACGTTGGTGGCCGTTGGGAATTGTACGGAGAGTGTAGAAAGAAATGATTGAGAATTAAAAAGGAATGAAATTTACTACATTGATTAGGGTTTCGATTTTACGGTTGTTACGGCGGCGGCGTATTGTACCTGAATGTTGATTGTGGGTTGCTGGAGTGACGTCGTTTTGGGTTGATTTTAGGTTGCCGGCGACCGTTGAGTGGTGGTTTCCGGCCATCAAGTGAAAATGTAAAAATGAAATGAAGACCAAAACAAAAGTTACCGTATATGGTAAAATAGGGTAAAGAATGATAAGAATGAGAATGGAATTTTAATCTACGGTTCATATTAGATGTTGAGATTGAACGAAGGTACGCCTGTTGTCTTTTTTTACTTTTTCAGTCTTTTATAAAAAGTTGATGTGACTTCTGTCTTACACAACCGTTGTGTCTTTTTACTACTTTTTAACTTTTAGTTTTTGTTATTGATACTGACTTCGGAAGCTATCAATTACAAATTTTTTTGTTGTAATTTTATTATTCGAAGCGTAGTATCGTTAGTTACAAACAACCCATGTGCCGTTTAATTTAGAAGGGGTTGTGATTAAGGATAAATTGTAGCCGGGCATCTAAAAGGATATATGATTTAAGGGTATTGCATATGAATTCTCGAAAGAATCCGGTTTTTAAACTTGAATTCACAATCGGGTCTTATTTAAATGCTCAGGTTAAAGAGAATCAAAACAAGCTAAGAGCCCCCTAGAAATCATATTAAATCAATTAGAGAAACATTTTCAAATTTTTTAGGAAACAATTATGAAAAATAGAATAGTGTAATTTGAAATTATCATTGGATTGTCAAAAAACTTTAAACCCCAAATAGTGTAACTTGTTGGTTTTGGTTGAAAGTTTCGTAAAGCCATTATTGTATGGTCTTTCACTTAAAAGATGTTGCTTTTTGTACTACTAAGACAACTTTGTTAGGTTAGGTTGGTACTAGATTACATATATTTTGCGGATATCTTAACTTTTTATATATATATATATATATATATATATATATATATATATGTGTGTGTGTGTATGTTTAGGGTTGGTGGTGTTTTAAAGTTTTAACGAAGACATACTTTCACGAGAAGAGAGAGAATAACATAAATGATTCAATTCAATTTTTGATTTAAAAAATTAAAAAGTATAGAAAAATGATTGTAATGTAATTCTTTTTCACCCTTCTAGTGTCCCTAAAAGTATAAACATTATATAGATAATGTAGACATTTGTAATCGTTTTTATTAAAACATACGAACTTTTGATACAGAATTGCTTCCTTCATGTGTTCTTACCTTCATGTGTCTTTGTTATTAGAGTTGAAATGTTGTTCTAGAGGTGTTAGGGTAAGGAAAAAAGAAAAAAAAAACAAAATGTGAAAAAAAAAGTTGTTACAACAAAACTTGATTACACACCATCCTTGGTCATACTATTCTAGTTTTTTTCTTTTGGCAGGTTTTATTCACTCTTCTAACAGAAAAAACAAATATTTTGTTATTGTTCGTTAGCTCGAATTGGCAAAAAGGTTAGCTGAAAGTTGGCATTTTAAGGAGCAAGATAGAACACAATACTTCCTAAGTGTGTAATTGTCTTACGTCTTCTACTTACAAATCTATTCTAATGTGAATTCGAAGAAATGTTCTTTAAGGCCCCTACTACTACTACTATTACTACATCTTGACACAAACATGATTTAAAGACGAGTACATTCCTGAGCTTGAATTGCTTGATGGGTGCCTTTAGAGGAATTCGGTTGTATATTAACTTTTCCAGGTCGTTTGGCTACCACTCTTCTTCAAACGTTGTAACTCTAAACCCTTTATGATTGATTTCTTTAGGGTGATGGTTGATATATCCGTTAGAAGCATCATTGTTACAAAGTTTGACGTACCATTTTAATAAAATAGTTTATATGTGCGTCTAACCTGTAAACTTAGACACACCATTTTATAGTTGCACCATTGTATATTGTAAATAAGGTGGACATATCGCATCAATTCAGATGTTAGACACAATACATTGAACTCTATAAAATGTGTTTGTATTCAATTTAATGGGATCATCTTCAACTAACATTTTTTTCAACTAATAACATTTTATACTTTTTGACTCCGAATTTAAGTGTCATACTTTCACACAGTTCTAAAGGTTCAACAAGCATTAAATATTTCATAATCAATAGTGTAATACTCTTTGAAATAACAGTTCTTACATGTTATATTAACAATAAGAATATTGTTGAAAAAAAAATCTTTATTTTACAGGGCTTCTTTCTATGGTTTCACTTGACCCATAAATGATAAATTAGAAGAATCTATTGGGTATTCCAATATCAATAAGCTAATGGTTTTGCGCATGTACTAAAAAAGATATTTTTTATAAAATAATGAAGCACATAAAAATTATCTTAGTGTTTTTTTAGATAAAACTAGTTTAACTACAAAAGTGACAATTTGTGTATGTCATTTTCTTGCCCTTTCAGCAATCTTTTACTTTCTATTAGTTATAACTTATATAACACACCAATCTCAACTAATGAAAAAGTAAGATCAATGATTCAACAACAATCCAACATCGTCTTTAAAGATATTCAGATATTTTTGAGGTATAAGATTGTCATTATATACTTTACAATATCTTATTCCCTCTTATGTTATGAATATAAACCACATATATACATACATTTCATCCTACACTTCTTTTTTTGAACGACCAACTAGTAACGCCGGGTACCCCGTATGCGGTCCCCATTCGCTAAAGGTAGCCCGAGCCAGCCATTAGTCCGGACGGACGGAGCCCCTAGCGGTCCACCAGTTGAGGGATTCACCGGATAAAACCCGACCCCCACGCCCGCCAAACAGCACGACAACGAGGAGCCGGTAAAACCAACTTAACAAAACAACCAACTTATACATTTCATCCTACACTATCTTCCGTCTTTTGAGAGAATACACAAAAATCAACAAAAACATAAAAAAATAAAAACAAATTAATAATAATAATAATAAAAAAGCACGATAAGCGAAGTGAGACAACGAATGATGATATTAAAATAAGCACGATGATGACTACTAGTGAGTGGGACCCTCGCCTCCATGGATGTCGCTCTCCGGTAACGCGGTGACAACTAAACTCTCTTTCTTTTCCCATCTTCCTCCTCTACTTCCCGACGGAATACAACTGTACTACTCACATCATCATCCTATACATACATATACATATACATATACATATACTTGATTGATTCTCAAACCACAATATTATTATTATTATTACTATTATTATGAAGAGCGGAACATTCGTTGACGGCGTTCTTCGCTGGTTCAACCCTCACAATCGCCGATCATCATCGACTACTACTACCGATGATAATAATAACCCTAGCAATCTGATTCAATCCGAATCCAAAACCCTAACATCGTCATCATCAGACGCCGCCACACAGCAGCAGCAGGTGGTCAACATTGGTGGTGGTGAAGACTTTGATGTGTCTGCACTTAAGCTTATCAGAGTCCCCAAACGCATCGGATTCACCTCAGCAGCTTCTGTTCCAGTCGATCCTAACAGAAAGGTAGTTAATTAGTTAGTTACTTATTTCAGATCTCTCTTATTTAACACTTTTTAACACATGTTTATTGATTGATTGATTGAAGACTATTGTTGACTTTTTTTTTACTGATTTTTAATCTGGATCTCAAAAGTTATATAAAGTTAGTTTTTAATTAAGTGGATGACTTGGTACTGGTTGTTGATCTGAAAGATGAGTACATCATTTGGCCCCATATATTATGAAATCTATAGTTGGCGATTTTGTTGGGGAACATGTCGCGTGGTGTCCCACCTGTCACAACACTAAAACTATACATACATATATAGTTAAATCCCACTATTGATCATTCTAAATCCATTCAATTAGCTTGCATTGGATTAGGGCTGTCCAAAAAGCCCATGGCTCGGAAAAAGCTTGAATAGAGCTCACTCGAATTGGCTCAGTTTGAAACCAAGCCAAGCTGGCTCGGTTGGTAAATGAGCTGAGTCCGAGCCAAGGGTGGCTCGGTAATTAGCTCGAATTATTTTACCTTTACTGTATTTTATTAAACAAGCAGTTTATAATATTTTTGTTCAATGACTTCAAATATTTTGTTGATTCAAATGAGATTATGTTATTTTGTTGATTTAAATGGGTTTAGATAGCTTTATCTTTTGTCCATTGAAGATACAATCATACAAATCGAGTGTTTGAATACTGTATTTTTAGTTATATTTTGTTTAAATATTTTTAATAAATTTGTTTTGTATACCAAGCCTGAGTATTTGAATACTGTATTTTCAGTTATGTTTTGTTTAAATATTTTTAATAATTTGTTTTTGTACCGAGCCCGAGCTTGCTCTGGCTCGGCTCATCAAGCCGTATTTTGGAATTATAACCTATTGTCTCACACTGTTTGATTGATGAAGACAAATAAACACACTTGAATACGATTAACACAATAGAATCAATTTCAACCTCAAAGGTATCTATTGGAATGTATATCAGATCAGGGCTTCTAGTATTCCCCCCTGCGGGCCCATTAGGTTTATTAAGGTTTCCTTGTAATGCCAAATTGTCAATGTATTGTAGGGTAACCTATTCAGTAATGAAATTTTTACTCCTTCATATTTTTACAGTATCATTAATCTATGAGACGAATGCATAATAAAATGTGTGTACGTTGTTGTTGTTGTGTTTACTCAGCTTGAAGCAGAGTTCTTCACAGAGTATGGTGAGGCAAGCAGGTACCAAGTTCAAGAAGTTATAGGCAAAGGAAGTTATGGTGTTGTGGGGTCTGCGATTGATACTCATACAGGCGAAAAGGTTGCAATCAAGAAGATTAATGATGTTTTTGAACATGTATCTGATGCCACACGGATCCTTAGAGAAATCAAACTTCTTCGCTTGCTCAAACATCCTGATGTTGTGCAAATCAAACATATTATGCTTCCGCCTTCTAGAAGAGAGTTTAAGGATATATATGTTGTTTTTGAACTAATGGAATGTGATCTTCACCAAGTTATCAAAGCCAATGATGATTTGACACCTCAGCATCATCGGTTTTTCTTGTACCAGCTTCTTCGAGGCCTAAAATATATTCACACAGGTCTTTTTCTTCATATGATTGTGTGCACGTTTCTAATAGTTATTAATATTATTGTTGGGTTCGTAGGCTTTGTTGGCCCGGTTTATTATATGAAGTCAAAAGAGGAGACGGGTGTGGGCGGTCGGGCCCAAGCCCGGCCCGGTTTAGATTTCTTGCATAATAATTTACTAACCCTAGTTCAGTCTCTATATAAACAACATTATGTACTTGTAATATTGGTCACTCAATAAAGATATACCTAGTTGCCACCCGTGGACGCAGGTCAGTTTAGACCGAACCACGTTAAATCCTCGTGTTCGTTTATTGCTTTCGTGTGTGTGTTCGGTTTCGTGTGTGCGTTTAATCCTAACAAGTGGTATCTAGAGCTTAGGTTTGTTACACACGAAGAACACTTTCTTTAACGATTGCAGAAGATAGGGTTGATCTAGGGTTTCGTTTTTTGGCAGCCGCCAAATTAACCCAGCGGTCACCGGGTTCGTCTTGTTGGTCATCAGTTCGATTAGGGTTTGCCGGCAGTAGCGCCGCCACCCTATTACCGATTTGTTCGATCGTCATTCAAGAAGCATCAACCGCTAAAAGTCGTGTCGGGCAGTCTAGCCGACAGAACTGAGTAACCAGCTGCCGTTACGGGTTTGTGGTCGAAGTATAAGTGTGGTAGCCGAGCAGTGAAGCCGGCCTGATTACCTGTTATCGCTGATCAGCCTAACCGAACCAAGAACAAGTTGAATCAGGATTCTATTTTTCATTGAAGAATCGTTGTCAAGTCAGAAGAAGCGTTAAAGAAACGGAGAACCAGTGCCAACCGCGTTTGTCAGGTTTATCGTTTCAGTTTAAAGTTTCGGTTTCTGATTTTCAGTTCGATATTCCGCTGCGTATAAATAGGTTGATTTTTTAACAGAGTTTAGTAGAACAATCGTTAAGTTCAGGCTCGTGTTGCTGTGTCTGTCTCTGTTTTATCCAGTTTTTCGTTTTAGTCATTGCCATGGCAGAAGACGGAAAGTTTTCGATACAGAAGTTTGACGGACAGAAGTTTGGTTGGTGGAAGATGCAGATTGAGGCACTACTTTGTCAGAAAGACTTGGATGTAGTGCTTGAGGATGAAAAACCAGAAAAGTTGTCAGAAGCAGATTGGAAGAAGTTAGACAAGAAAGCTAGGGCTTGTATTACATTATCGTTGTCGGAAGATGTGGCGTTTAACGTCATGAAAGAAACCACAGCCCGTGGTATGATGGACGCACTATCCAACATGTATGAGAAGCCTTCGGCAGCGAATAAGGTCTATCTTATCAGAGAGCTAGTGACAACAAGAATGAAAGAGGGTGGGTCAGTTACAACTCATATCAATAATCTTAATTCGATCTTGTCCCGCTTAGTGTCAGTTGACATTAAGTTTGATGATGAAGTTCAAGGCCTCTTGTTATTATCCTCTTTGCCCGACAGTTGGTCGCAAACAGTGACTGCAGTTTGTAGTTCGTCTACAAATATTACTTTCGATGGGATTCAAGATCTGATTCTGGGAGAAGATTCAAGACGCAGAAGTTCAGGTGAATCATCAGGCAATATGCTAGTCACAGAAGGTAGAGGTAGGGGAAAACAGCGAGGCAGTGGGAGCAGGAAGAGGAGTCAGTCTAAGACTCGTAAGGATATTGAATGTTGGGGTTGTAAAGAGAAAGGACACTTCAGGAATTAGTGTCCGAATGGTAAGAAAGAGGTGAACGTTACAGAAGACGACACAGATGACGGGGTCAGTAGTGATGAGGCTTTGGTTTGTAGTGTTGAGAGTAGCGTTGATGCTTGGGTGATGGATTCTGGTGCATCGTTTCATGCCACTCACTGTAGTGAAACGATGAAGAATCTTAAATTTGGGGATTTTGGAAAGGTTCGACTAGCGAATGATGATATTTTAGAGGTTACGGGTATGGGAGACGTTGATTTGATAACTTCAGCCGGTACTTCTTGGACTTTGAAAGACGTGAGGGTTATTCCAAGTTTGAAGAAACGTTTGATTTCAGTTGGGCAGTTAGATGACCAGGGGCACGATGTTAAGTTCGGGAATGGGCAGTGGAAAGTAGTCAAAGGGAATCTTGTGGTTGCTCGTGGCACGAAAATGGGTTCATTGTATATGGTCGGCATGTCATCGAAAGGAGTGGATCCAGTTTTGGTGAAAGACAAAATCCGGTTCACAGAATCTCGTGGGCAGAAGAAGGTTCGTTTTGCAAGTAACAAACCCAGAGCCAAAGTGAAGATTCAGGATGAACGAGCTAGGAAGGTTAAATCAGTTGGGGGACATCGTGACAGTGGGAGCACAGGTCGTGTTTCAGTTACTGTTCCAGGTCGACAGTGGATTAAGAAAACCAGTATTCCAGCTGTAAAAGTCTCTCCAATGAATTACTTGCTGAATATGGAGAGTGTTTGTTCTCAGGTTATCTCAGGATCCGGTAGTTCGTTACAGTGGGAGCCGGTAGGGACAGAGAACGGGTCAGGGGCAGTTTCAGCCATGACTGACGTGTTGGAGCTCCGGGGAGCTTCAACGGGCCTTCAGGTTAATTGATGAGAAGGCGGTGGCAACTAGAAGAAGTTTAATGTTCAGATTACAGAAGTACAATCAGGAGTGCAGACGAGAGTACTCAAGGCCTCCGAGTGGGAGATTGTTGGGTTCGTAGGCCTTGTTGGCCCGGTTTATTATATGAAGTCAAAAGAGGAGACGGGTGTGGGCGGTCGGGCCCAAGCCCGGCCCGGTTTAGATTTCTTGCATAATAATTTACTAACCCTAGTTCAGTCTCTATATAAACAACATTATGTACTTGTAATATTGGTCACTCAATAAAGATATACCTAGTTGCCACCCGTGGACGTAGGTCAGTTTAGACCGAACCACGTTAAATTCTCGTGTTCGTTTATTGCTTTCGTGTGTGTGTTTGGTTTCGTGTGTGCGTTTAATCCTAACAATTATTACTTAAATTATTGAATTTTGCAGCAAATGTGTTTCACCGAGATTTAAAACCCAAAAACATTCTTGCTAATGCCGACTGTAAATTGAAGATTTGTGATTTTGGGCTTGCGCGGGTGTCATTCAATGATGCTCCGTCAACAATATTTTGGACGGTATGTTTAATTTCTTGTCTCGTGAAATTAAAACCCTATGGTTTATGCTCGTTTTAAATGACCTGAGATTGATGCAGGATTATGTTGCTACTAGGTGGTATCGGGCCCCTGAACTCTGTGGCTCCTTTTTCTCTAAGGTATGATATAATAAATTATGTTTTTATTTCTAACAGGTCAAATGGGTGATATAGAAAAAGTTTAGTTGAAAAGGAAATAGGTCAAAAGGATTAAAAGTTGTTTGCTGAAGTGTGTTTTTAATGCATAATACTACCTTTTAAATCAGTTTAGTGAAAAAGATTTATTATACTTGTAAAAAGGGTGTTTTTTTATTATTATTATTCTTTTTACATATTAATACTTTAAAATTCTAATTTTACATATTTTTATTTTGTTAAGAATATTGGATTTTTAAATTTGGCTTAGCGCCGCCAATGGGACAAAGTTTGGGTTATTAAAATCCAATATCCCTTTTTTTAAAGTAATTATATTTAAGCTATGGCAATTTGTTTTTAAAGTTTTAAATTTTGGCATAAAAGTTGTCCAAGTGGTTTAAGTTATTATATAAAACACATTTTGAAAAGTTAAAAGATAGAACACATAGGTCAAATGGGTTAATAACCCACGAACCCGTTGGATGGACACGAACATGACCTGTTTAGCTAAACGTGTTCACTGGTTCGACCTGAAACTGACCTGAATCTGTTTACACTAAACCCAAACTCACGAATTCCGTGTTAAGTTTGGGTCATGGGTTCAACAGGCCAACCCACGAACACGACTCGTTTACACCAACCAAACCCAACTCCGCGAATTCTTGTTCGGTTCAGAAATTCACACCCCTACCATTTTGATCCACCCATTTTGCCATCTTTATTAAGAAAACAAAAAACTTTATTATTGCAGTATACACCTGGCGTTGATATATGGAGCATTGGATGCATATTTGCTGAAATGCTTTTAGGAAGACCGCTATTTCCCGGAAGGAATGTGGTGCATCAACTGGATCTCATGACTGATTTGCTTGGCACTCCTTCCACTGAATCTATTTCACGGGTTGGTTGACTACCCCTTTAACTTCTTATTGGTCAAAACAAGCTTAAAATCAAATCATTAATCTAATAATACAAATGGTGTTAATGCAGATTCGCAATGAAAAAGCTAGAAGATATCTTAATAATATGCGTAAGAAACCACCTGTTCCTTTTACACACAAATTTCCTAATGCTGATCCATTGGCACTTCGCCTACTCGAACGCCTGCTATCGTTTGACCCGAAAGATCGCCTCTCCGCTGAAGAGGTATCTTGATTTTTCTTTCAAGGTTGATTCCCGATTGGTGTTTGGTGTTAATGATATGTTTTTTGCAGGCACTAGCGGATCCTTACTTTCAAGGGTTGGCTAATGTAGAGCAAGAACCTTCAACTCACGCAATATCAAAACTTGAGTTTGAATTTGAAAGGAAAAAACTAGCAAAAGATGATGTTAGAGAGTTGATATATCGAGAGGTATGTATGCTACTGTTAACATGATTAGGCTCGTATACAATACTTTATACTTGTTACTTGTTAACAATGGTCTTATTTATATATCAGATTCTAGAGTATCATCCTCAGATGCTTCAGGAATACTTAAGTGGTGGAGAACAAACTAGCTTTTTGTACCCAAGGTGATAATAACTTCTGTATTTACTGGGGGCAATTTCATTGAATAGTAACCAAGTTTCAAAATATGATCTTTTATTTTTGCTAATGTGTAACATTTTTTGTTTAATATTCTCACTTAGTGATGTGTTTTCTTTTATAATGTTTAATAGTGGTGTTGACCGGTTTAAGCGACAATTTGCACATTTGGAGGAGAATTTTGGTAGAAGCGGAAAAAGTAGCACCCCACCCCTGCAAAGGCTGCATGTCTCACTCCCAAGGTAAGTTGACTAATAAAATTACCAAAATGCTCATTGACTTTCTTGTAAATAAATTTGACTTTCTTTAATTAAAGAAAATCTAACGCAAAGGTACAATGAGACATGGCATGTTCTCATTGGATTGAATTGTTTTCAAAACTTAAAAGTCGATGGCCATTTTGTTTTGGACATATTGCACAATGCACATACAAGAAAGTTATATATGTGTGTATACATAACTATAATGTTTTGTCTCTATAGGGAAAGAGTTCCTGCACCGAAGGCCGAAGCATCTGCAGCTCAAGAAAATGATGCTGAAAAGAAGACCGTGGATTCGGATGCTACAACACACGATAGCCCAAAGGGCCAGTCAGAAAGTGAAGTTGACCAAGATGGACCCCCCGAGTGCTCGCACCTTATTAAAGAGTTCCAGTATTAGTGCCTCCAAATGTATAGGTAACCAAGGAACAACAAATTCCCAGGTAATTTTTATCTTCATTTATTATTTACTATTTATCTTTATCCACTTGGTTCGACCCATTTAGTTATGCATGGGTCATGGCAGTAAAAGTATAGTAGAAGGGATTTTTTGCAGTTGTAAATTGAAGTGTTAATTGTTGCAGGAAGAAGAGGTTGATGAGTTAGCACAAAAGATTGAAGTCCTAAAAGCCTAAAGAGTGAAGAAGATAATGTGGAAAAGGTAGTTATAGGCTTGTTTTGAAGTTAGTTTCTTTATGTGTTTTGAAACCGGTAGTTGTTGGTGTGGATATGTTAGTTAATTTATACGGTGCGTGCCCTATAGGGGTTCAATGTGGTTGGGTACTATACAAGCAATTTTCTACACTATTTGGACTTGTGCGTTTATTTTGAACTGATTACGTTGTTGGTGATCCATCAATAAATTATCGTTGCTTATCTGTGGGTAAAAACACTGTTGGTGATCCCTCGGTAAATTCTTTACTCATACTATGTTTTCCCACTGTTCTTATTTCACCGTGTCGTCGCTGAAAGCCCCTATGTTTTATAATGTTACTTGATTACGCCCTTATGTTTTGTAATGTTACTTGATTACGGTTTGCATGGCTTATTAGTTAATACCTCTAGTTCTTCTGACCGTCATGATTTTGTTATTATATGGGATATTTGATTATTTGCATATTGATTTGTACATTGTTACTGGGGAAAATCACAAGAATAACGATTTTTATCATTTATTTAACCAAAACAATAATGGCCTTTACAAATTTTCAGCCAAGCTAAACAAGTGTTCCCAGCTCAAATGATTTTAACAAGTGGCGTAGCGAAACTGATCTTCTACGCCAGTTTCCTTTGTGTTGACGCAACAAATCCATGTGTTGCAACACTTCATTTTGTTGCGCCGTGGGCCCATTTATGAACCAGTGAGATAGTTACAAGTACAATTAGACAAAAGACAAAACCTATCTTTTTTAAGAGACGTCAACACTCAACATCAAATACGGAATTGAAAAGGGTTTTTTGTATTTGTACACCGCTTGGTTTAAGACAATTCTTTCTAACACAATTTCTATTAACATTTATAACCTATTAATTTATAGTTTTATACATGTTGCTTAATATATTTATGCAACCAACATTTCAAGTTCTAATATAAAAACACTAAAGGTACCCTAAAGTTACAAAAAATGCAAATCAATACAAAATAATTTTTTAACACCTAAAATTTAACCTTATAGTTTTCTATATTCTCTAATTTCAATATCATGGGAGAATTTTAGTATTGTCAAATCATGGGAGTTAATATACATATAGTGCGTGTGTCTCAGTTTAATTAAGACTTTTATGAGTTTATCATTAAGCGTCAATATTTCAATTTATGCCAACGTCATTTTCTCAAGTTTGTATTAATATGTTTTTAAAGTTTTAACCAATCAACAAGCAAGCTCCATGTTTCTAAAGTCAAGCATGTCATTTTCACACATAATATTATCACATATGTTTCAAGAATTAAAAGATTAGGAATGTGTAAATTATAATTGGCTTAATTTTTGTTAAATACTTAAATACATTTGTTACCTCGTGACTTATTTCCATCATTCCATGTGTTCCTCTTTGATGACAAGGAAAATTATACTTGTTAATTGTTATTTATGTCTTGCACGTTGAATGTCGTTGCCATAAACTCTTCCTATTTAAAGCACGTACTTCAAGTAGTTCTAGATAATGGTTAGCAGTAACGAAGCTTGGACGGCTTCGTTCGGCCTGACGGCGGACTCAAAATGTATTTAAAAAAATCTTAAACGAGGGGGGTGGGCTTAAAATTTCGAAAAAAACGGGTATTTGCACCATGTATACAAATTTTTGGTTGAAAAAAAGTCACTTAACACTACCGCGCAAAAATAGGGAGGCCGGGGACACCCTAGCTCTAAAGAGCTTTGCCCCCTAATGGTTAGAATAATTATTTCTAAGGGAAATTCCTAAAATATTTCTCTTAAAGAGAAATAATCCTATTTTGTCCCTTTTTTTGAAGATTTTATTAATGTCCTACGGAAACTCGTCACAAAATCATTTTTGAAATTAAGACATGTTTTGCCTCAAACTCGTCTTTGACGACATGTTTTGCCTCAAACTCGTCTTTGACAACTATTTTGGCCTCAAACTCGTCTTTCACGACAAGTTAGGCCACAAACTCGTCTTTCACGGCCTATTTGGTTTTTTGTTTGTTTTTTATATATTATATTATCATAATCAAACTCATAATTGGGTTTTATTTTATAACTTTTAATGTATAAAGTTTTATAAATTCCGAATATAAAGTTTTATAAATTCCGAATATACTTTTGACACGTGCTTATGTTTATCTATGTATTGACATAAAATTTACTTCAAATCGAGCCAGGTCAAATTTTATTAAATATTTCGAGATAAATTTGACCCGGCTAGGTTTTGAACAAAATTTATGTCGGCGCGTAGATAAAAATAAGCACGTCTCAATGGTATATTCAGAATTTCATAAAACTTTACATTTTAAAAGTTATAAAAGAAAAACCAAATATGAGTAAAATTTAATAATATAATAATCACGGCGAGTTTATAAAAGATATTAATAGAATCTTTTAAAAAGGAGGGACAATGAGATTCTCTCTCTTTAAAAAAGACAAATTTAAAAGTTATCCATATTTTATAATTAGATAGTAACATTAGCTTAGAAGTCACATAGGTAAACTCATATTAGCTAAGGACTTCATTTTAGAGCAGATGCAAAGCCGAAAATAGTACCCAAGGTGTAACTAGCTTCAAATACAAGATACTATTAGTAATGCAAATACATATTAAAACAATATTCTACCAATACGTTACGTTGCGTGTGTTCCCATGATTTCCAGCAAATCCGCTATTTCATAACGAGCATTTGGAACTAATGAGTTGTCAAACACATGTGTAGGTCGTTTGCCTAACACTTCTTTACCGATAGGACATGAATTCACTCTTCATTGAAATGGGATATTATGTATAAACCCTTTATAAGTGAATGTCTTAGTCTACTTATTTTGTGTAAGAGTTGTTAGAAAAAGTCATGGTGTAAATCATTAGTTTTTATTAGCTGTTAGGATTTATTTATATGATCGCGAAAGGAGTTCTTTAGATCTATCATTTGTATTTCCACTACAAAAAAATTATGTAATTTGAGTTCTCTAAAGAATTTTGACTTATGAATTGTGTGTAATTATATAAATTAAACATTCAACTCCTCATTTATCCTCTCATATACTTTTATTTATATTGTTTGCGTTGCGACCACGATATATGATATTTAGTTTTCTGTTCTTTTTAAACGTTGAATTTAAGTGTGGCAGTGACTTGAATTTATACGAAAGCAAGGAATAATGAGCAAATTTTGAACACACAACGGCAGGAAATTCGTGGTCGATCATCTATGTGGATCATAGGAGTATCACTACTAGAAAACATCTATATTTCCCACAAAAGTTTCCGACAACTTACCGGCAAATGAAATTTTCCACAAGCTAACCACAAGTTTCCGACAAAAACAAGAACAAAAAAAACCATAAATTTTCCTTCAAATTTCCAACGAAGTATTGACGAAAATTTATTTGTAGCTATTTTGTGACTAACTTTAAGTAACTTTCAACAATCTACCCACAAGTTTCCCACAAATATAAAAATTTTGGTTTTATAATTTGATTAATATGAAAATCAAATAATTTATATTACAACTTATTAATTAAAATTTATTTTTCTTCTAAAATTGTCGGAAAATCATCGGAATATATAACATGCCCGACAAATTTCCCACAAATATATTTAGTAAAAAACCTACTGATGTTTTAATTTGAAACCTATAAAACTACTTTTGCTTCAAAAATACTTCAATATATGTGTGTATATATGTGTGTGCGTACTGTTTTGCTTCATATTTAGTTCAATAAACAAACGTGTTAACAAGTTTTTTGTTTTTTTCGCCCACCCCTATTTGTTTTAATTTGTGTGTTTATCTTTATTTTTACAGACTAAGTGGAAATGGGATCCAAAAGATGACCAAGACATTTATGAAGGATTTATTAACGTCCTCAAAGATCGTTTTAGAGATATTATGAAGGGTTTTAGAGTAGAATCGAAAAAGAAAGCCAGGGAGGCAGGACACCATATTGCAGATGATAAAGAAAATTTTGAGATAACACAGAATTTTCCGCCTGATGCAGTGCCTCCTGAACGATGGAGAAGTTTATGCAAGGTTCGAAAAAATACATTATTGTTCTTTTCTAAAATTTGATTTCTCTTTACATATTTTTATTGGTGTGCAATGGTTCTTAATCGCTAAAACTAGATCGGAATCGAACCGGGCCTAACATCTTTTTATTAATAACAGTACTGGAATACCTCGCAATGGTTAAAAAGGTCCGCAGCAGGGAGAAACAATCGCTCCAATGATTTATCCCGTCATACAGGCGGTGAAGAGGTAGGTCCCAGCAGAGCCCAGTTGGACCCGCAAGACTCACCTTAAACAGGGACGTCTGCGCAGAGACCAACTGGATCCGCAGGACCAACCATGCTCAGAGACGTAACGTCCTTACGCGCAGTACGCAAGCTGGTCCCGCAGGAAATGCCTCCCAATGGTGAAGGACTCCGCCTGTCCCCGCAGCCTCGGATACAAGCCATTAGGGAAGGCCACCCGCGCAGCATGGCTACACGCACAAGGCACTTAACTCTCCCCAGTGTCACCTGAAGGAATGAGCAAAGGCGGGAGGGGGAAAACTCCCGCCTAAATGAGCCAGTCCGTATGATGGAGGATCTTTTGTGTGATACCTGACGAGGTACAGACAAAAGATCTGACCAAGAATGCGACAGCTCACTGACAGCAGCATGGCAGGCAGCACGCCACAGCACTGTGACCAATAGCCGCCGCCTACCCACCAACTCCTGCCATACCACGTGCCTAGCCTGTAGTTGGCAGAAGAGGAAGAGTGCACGACACGCCTGCTCTGTGTCAGCCGCTACCTATCCACCACTCACAGGCAGGGCACGTGCATAGGTTACAGTTGGTAGCGTGTTGGGCCGGCTAAACCCCTTGGAAACCTACCTTCGGCTATAAATACCCCAATGGTATGATCATCTTACAACATCTTATCTTATCATATATACCTGATATCTGCTCTAGCAATCTCTTAATATACTTTTATATTTAAAGAGCAATCTAGTCTGATTCTCACGCCGGAGGGTGGTCACAAGGAGGAACCCCCCCCCCCCTTCTCAGTGACGAGCTCACGGTGTCTGTTTTGCAGGTTATCAGAAGAACCATCTTCCAAGGGTCTAACCCCTCGTGGGAAACATCTATCTAACCCCCAGGTTACCAGTAATCTGCCCGGGGTCCGGTTAGTGTTTCTTCAGGCGGGTCTATGGGTTTTGATGAACACCGTATCCAGTTGGTAAGCTGATCATATTATGAAGTTTAGTAACTGTTTGTATATCTAAAATATTATTAATCACATTACATCATTTTTATGTAGGATAAATGAAATGGTGGACCAGTGGGCTTTGACATAGTCTTCATTGACACTCACGCCACCAAGGAAAGCAAAAAAAGATTACGAGATGGGGAAGTTAATGCCAGTGACTTGGAAAAGTTGGAGTTTGTTACGGATCGATCAAAAGAGTCATTTGCAAGTTATCCTTATCATTTATTTATATAATGTTTCAAATTAAGTACAGTAACAATCACTTTGTTTTGATAAATGTAGGCATCATTCACTAAGGAACTTGAGAGGTTGTATGGGAAGGACCGGAATCAGAATCTGAAAGATCGTGATGATCTTGCTGTGTGGGAGAGCGTGCATCCCAACAGTACTGGTCGCCGGATGTTCGGGATAGGATCCTCTGATCCACATTTCGTGGTTACCGGGACACCATCATCTGCAGCTTACGGGCATAGATCATTCAGTGGTGGGCAACAGTCACTGGAGGTATTGTTATTATTGTTTAGGAATTATAGTATACTATTTTGATCATATTTGTAGGCTTAGTTGTTAAAATGTGGCTTAGTTGATACCAGGTTTGGAGAACCAGTTTTGGAAATCATTGTTTTAGTGTTGCATTGAATGGTTTGTTAGGTATTGTTGTGGAGTTAGGACTGGTTTTGGAAATCATGTTAACATGTTTGTATGCATATGTGTGCATGTATATATGTGTTATTTGGAGTGTTGATCGGGTATGTTAAGTAGGTTTCGAACTATTTGATGTTTTCGATATGGGCGATATCGGGTCGGCCGGGTAATTTAATATGTTATTATATTAGGTTGTTAGTTGATTTAATAGGTTTTTTAGACACTAGCAAGTTTTTGTTAGAATTTCATATATTTGCTTTTGCTATATTTTATACGGACTCGTTTTGATCACAACTCGTGTTGACTTGTATCTACTTTAAGCACATATCGTCTTGGTTAAACCTTTTTTGAGCATATGCACACTTGTTTGTTTGCATGTATTATGTAATTGATAATATATGCTTCAACAATTGTATAGGTTCAAGAAGTTCGAGCTGAACTATAAAAAGAACGCGGCGCCCGACAAGACTTGGAAAACCGTTTGGAACAAATGGAACAAGATCGTGAAAGAGAGCGAGTTGAACGAGAGGAAAGGGAACAACAATTACAAAAACAATTTGAAGAAATCATGAAAAAGTTGGCCGATAAGTAATCTTAGTATGTTATCTATTAAAACATGTATTATCTAGAACATGTGTTGTCTAGAATTATTTTGTGAACCGCATCGCATGTGTTATATGTTTTTTTTTGTGATAGGCATGCGCTAAATATTGTGGTCCTTTTGTAACCAAACACGTGTTTGTAATCGAAAGGTTTAATGGGCTTTGTATGTATTTTTTTGGTAGTCAAAATGGGTTTTTTCATATTCTGTATTTTTGTACATTCAAAAAAAATAATAATGTATTATAGTGTTCGTCGGAATATTGTACGTAAAGGGTAAAACATAAAATTTGTTTTTGTCGAAAAATCGTCGGTAGAACTAAACTTTGTTGTAGGAAAGTTGTCGGAGATATAAAATTTAATTAGTTGTATTTCGATTAATGAAAGAATTAACAATGTTATTATTATTATTATAAACAAATATAAAATAATAGTGAAAACAATTTTGTGAGAAAATTGTAGCTAACACAAAGAAAAACAAAAAATAGTTTTTGTAGGAACTTTGTCTGAAAGTAGCGACGATTTATTTTTGTGTCTAATTTGTTGGAAGTTTTGTCGGAACACTGTCTGTAGAGATTTTTCCTACGGGGTTTTTTCGACAACACTGTTTTGCCTGAAATTTGTCGCTATAGGCTGTTTCAGACAATTTTCTCACGAAAAACGCTGTCGGAAAATAGCATGTTTTATAGTAGTGTATATTAGGAGCCATTATTAAAAAAAAGAAATTATAACCAATAGAAAAACTTTAGTTACCAAGTTGGATTAAAAGCAAATTATAATTATTAAAACCGATTAAAATTCTAAATACGTCGATAAATTTTTATAAAAATGGCATTTTAAAAGGCATGGTAATAAGTTGACCTATTTAAGTGGTCATATTACTAAAATAGTTAATATTTCGAGTATTACATGAGTTCAATAAAATATAACGTGATTTTTATAACATATGCAGTCGTTAAAATATATCTTTTATGAAAATGAACTTAGACGTGACAGTTAATTTTTTTTATGTTAATTATTAAAACATTTTTTTTTCAATCACTTATAAAAAGTTATTATTATTTCTTCATTTTGATTATAAATATTTTAACGAACATAACTTTGAACTTATGATATTTGGAAACTATAATAGAAGCTTGTAAGTAAAAAAGAAGTTTGTTTAGAAAACTCATATTAAAATTTTATCAGATTATATTAGTGTCTACTTGATAATTAATTGTTATTCATTGATTATTAGAACTGAATGCAGATTTGATTATGAAATTTGAAATTTAGAATTTATAAATATTGTTATCAAAAATGAAAAGCATGACATGATTAAATTTTCATTAAGATTAAAATAAAATGAATTTCAAAATTTGGAAATTTGACATGTTATATTTGTTATATGGAACCGGAAAATATCTTAAAATAAAATGTTGAGAATAAATGTGGTGGAGACAAGCAAAAAAATTTCTACATGTTGTGAAACCACCGTCGATATTGCAAGTTGTATGCCACCCTTATTTGTCAAAAGTCTTGACTACATGAACACTCCACATAAATGTTAGAAAAGTGTGGGAAAACACATCCATGTGATGGATGATGATTTTCAAACCAATAAGTGAGGATTGTCTCCTCAAATAGTGAATTTGATGTAATATATATATATATTGCATGTATGTACGAGTAATATTATCTCAAAAAACAATATCTATTATCATCATCTCCAAGCTTCTTTTAATATCATTACTAATCTGTCATTGTTATCAAAATTACAACACGTTATTAATAGAATACGCTATGTTTAGAAGACATTTGATCATATATTGTATTAGTTATAATTTATATTTCTTCCATAGATAGACTCAGTATTGTAAATATATATTTGATGATGAATGAGAATGAGGCAAGGATCCTATAGTGATTATTATCTCTTACATGGTATCACGAGAATAACCCTAGCCCACCATACAATCCTTCTGGTCGGCAACCACCATCTTACTGTCGCCTCATTTTCTTCCATCTTCCTCTCCTCCAATCACATCTCCCTTACTATTAAAACCAATGGAATCCAACTACACCTCACATGCCACAAACTTTGGTCAACAATAGGCACCACGTCCTCCTTACAGCTCACAATGGCCACAAGCATACACATATACAAATCAGCCCACTCAAGCTCAATACACAACATATGCACCGACAAACATCGAGCAAGCTTCATACACTATGTCTCTCAACCCTCCGGACCAAAGTTGGGCCATAGATACCGGAGCAACGCAGCATATGACGAACAATCCGGGTAAATTTCAATCATTTTTTAATAATGGCATTTCTCAAAATATTATTGTCGGTAATGGCATGACCATTCCGGTTGCCGGATACGGCAATCAAACCCTACCGAAACCTTTCCCTCCTCTTAAACTCAACAATGTTCTATACGCACCTAAATTAATACAAAATCTAATTTCAGTTCGTCGCCTTACGATTGATAATTGGATCTCCATTGAATTTGATACTTTTGGTTTTCTTGTGAAAGATTACAAGACCAGGGTTCCTATCCTCCGGTGCAACAGCAACGGTGATCTATATCATCTTCTTCTGTCCATGCTTTCCAGTCTCACCAATCCATCCGCTTTTGCTGTAGTTTCACAAGACCTTTGGCATCGCCGCCTTGGTCATCCAGGACATGATTTCTTGAATAAACTGAAAAACTCTAGTTCCATTTCTTATGTCAAAAACAATAAAAACATTTGTCAATCATGTGCTTTTGGTAAAAGTATACGTTTACCGTTTTATGGTTCTACTTCTTGTACTTATTTCCCCTTTGACATTGTTCATAGTGATTTATGGACTTCACCCGTTATTAGCATGGCCGAGCATAGATATTATATACTGTTTTTGGATGATCATACCAATTTTTTGTGGACCTACCCGATTGCTCATAAATCCCAAGTATTCAACACGTTTATTATGTTTTATAAACGAATTGAAACTCAGTTTGAACGCAAAATTAAAACCCTACAATGTGATAATGGAACCGAATACATTAATCACAATTTTAAACAATTTTGTGCTCAAAATGGAATGGTATTCCGTCTCTCTTGCCCACACACGTCGTCCCAAAATGGCAAGGCGGAACGAAAAATTCGCTCAATAAATAATCTCATTCGCACCCTTCTCGCTCATGCCTCCCTCCCTCCCAACCTATGGCACCATGCCCTTGACATGGCCACCTATATCCTTAATATTCTACCTAGTAAACTACACAAATATCAAACCCCAACCCGTCTCCTTTATAACCGCGTCCCCGCATACGACCACCTTCGTGTGTTCGGATGTCTATGTTATCTCCTCTTTCCCTCCACTACAATCCACAAATTAGCTAACCGATCAACTCCGTGTGTCTTCCTTGGATTCCCGTCCAACCATCGAGGCTATAAATGTCTAAATATTCACACCAATCAAATTATCATATCCCGTCATGTCGTCTTTGACGAAACCATTTTTCCTTTTGCCAGTTCTTCTTCATCGCATCCAAAATATGACTTCTTAAATGACCACATTCATCCCCTTTACTGGCCAAATATAATGGACCAACCCACACCTTTAAATCCACCTTCCCAACCCACTGTCGAAATCCAACCCACATCTTCCACCTCATTTGACCAACAAATGGCCCACTCCCACTCCCCTAATAAAACCCAGCTTACGGATATACCTCCCCAACCCCACAACCCACATACTTTGACCCAATCCATTTCTCAACATCATATTCATTCCCCACCTTCAATAGCTTCCACACCCACTACCTCCTCCCCACCTCCATCTAACCCCACATTCCCTCAGTTAACTCCCGTTCCCAATACTTCTAATACACATCTCCCCCCTCCCCTCCCCACCTGCCAACTCACAAAATATACCACCACCCACACAACCCACTCGTACTATGCGTACTCGTGCAATGGACGATATATCAAAACCCAAAAGATTATTTAACCTCCATGCAACCTCTCCCGTTCCAATTCCAAAAAACCCAATCCATGCTCTATCCACACCGGAATGGTCAAATGCCATGACTAATGAGTTTGATGCCCTTATTAAAAATGAGACTTGGGAACTAGTTCCGAGACACCCCACAATGAATGTTATACGTAGTATGTGGTTATTTAAACACAAATATAAATCAGACGGTTCCTTGGAACGTTACAAAGCCCGTCTAGTTTGTGATGGTCGGTTACAACAGGTTGGTGTGGATTGTGGGGATACTTTTAGCCCGGTAGTTAAACCGACAACGATCCGTACTGTCTTAACTTTGGCTCTTTCGCAATCTTGGCCAGTTCATCAGCTGGATGTTACTAATGCATTTTTACATGGACACCTTAATGAGACAGTCTACATGTATCAACCTTTGGGGTTTCGCAACAAATATTATCCCAATCACGTTTGTCGGTTAAAGAAGTCTTTATATGGATTGAAGCAGGCGCCACGGGCTTGGTATCAACGCTTCACAGATTATGTTCTCAGTTTGGGATTTACGCAAAGCAAGTGTGATAACTCGTTGTTCACACTTCATAAAAACCACCACACCGCCTACCTTCTCCTCTATGTGGATGACATTCTTCTTGTAACATCCACGGATGGCCTTCGGGAGTATCTCATGACCGATCTTGCCAAAGAGTTTGCTATGAAAGATCTTGGTCCAGTTAATTATTTCTTGGGTATTCATGTCTCTCGCTCAAAGGACACCATGTTCCTATCTCAACAAGCGTATGCTTTGGATATCATTAAAAGAGCCGGTATGCAAGCTTGCAAGCCGGTTGATACACCGGTTGATACGAAACCGAAACTTGGATCTCAAGCTGGGGAACCATTTGAAGATCTGACCCTCTATAAAAGTCTTGCAGGGGCACTTCAGTACTTAACCATCACTCGACCCGATATCGCGTACGCGGTACAACAAATTTGCATGCACATGCATGACCCTCGGACCGATCATTGGGATGCCTTGAAGCAAATTGTTAGATACATTCAAGGCACCGCCGACCATGGACTTACCTTAAGTAAAAACATGGATCTCTCCCTTGTTGCTTATACGGATGCCGATTGGGCAGGGTGTCCGGACACCCGGCGTTCTACTTCCGGCTACTGTGTCTATCTCGGTAATAATCTTCTCTCATGGTCTTCTAAGCGCCAACCCACCGTCTCCCGCTCCAGTGCTGAGGCCGAGTATCGCGGGGTGGCCAACGTAGTTGCTGAAACATGTTGGTTACGTAATCTCCTTCTTGAGCTTCGCCGCCCCCTATCACGTGCTACTCTTGTCTATTGCGACAATGTTAGCGTGATCTATCTTTCTGGTAACCCGGTTCAACATCAATGCACTAGGCATATTGAACTCGACATTCACTTTGTTCGCGAGCAGGTCCAACGGGACTGCGTTCGGATTCTTCATATGCCTACACGCTACCAAATCGCGGACATCTTCACGAAAGGTTTACCTCGGGCTCTCTTTGAAGACTTTCGGTCCAGTCTCAACATTCGGTCACCTCCTGCTTCTACTGCGAGGGTGTAATAGAATACGCTATGTTTAGAAGACATTTGATCATATATTGTATTAGTTATAATTTATATTTCTTCCATATATAGACTCAGTGTTGTAAATATATATTTGATGATGAATGAGAATGATGCAAGGATCCTATAGTGATTATTATCTCTTACAGTTATTAGCACGAGCCGCTTATATCCTAATCAAGAAAGGTAATAGACACAAAGGTATCTACATAAGCATCATTAACACTTATTTAATTACGTACATTGGAAATATATCTATGCATATACATATACTAAGTAATATCAATAATGTGTATAAACATTGTTATTAAAATTTGATAACTATTCTAACTTTTATTTATATATGCACAATAATATCTCATTTAGAAGTTAGATTTATTTACACTAACAATTCTATTCTTATTATTGTTCATACTAATTATATATTTTATAAAATAAACTTTATTTAATATCTTATTTATTATCTTACTTAAAAATAATTAATATTATATATATATACACACACACACATACAAACGGTAATGTTACCGTTATAAAACGGTAATATAACCGTTGTAAAACGGTTATAAATTTTCACTATAAATAACCAATTATCAACTCCATTTCATTTACAACAAACATTCTTCTTCTTAAGATTATCCAAGATAAAGCTTTCAAGATGATTCATCCAGTTTTAATGTTAACTACCATAATGCTGATAATCTTATTGTTCTTAATTTGTAATCTCCCACCTAGAGAGTTTAATCTTTTCTTTTTCCTTTATCTATTTATAGCTCTACCTTTGTATTTTCTTTCAATTTTAATAAGTACGTAATCCTAATATTTATCTTATTTGTGTTTAGTAACAAAATGTCAAATATCTCAAAACTCGAATTCCCTGCACTCAACATTTCTGGAGAAAACTATATGTCTTGGACAGCAAATGTCAAAAGACATTTGAAATCAATGGATGTGTTAGATACAATCCAAGAAGACAATGATTGCTCTGACCAGGATAAAGCAAGAGCTGATGTTTTCATCCATAAACATATTGATGAATTACTACAGCATGAGTATTTTAATTGTGATAACCCATATATGATATGGGAAGAATTGAAAAGCAGATTTGGCCATCTAAGGGAAGTTTACTTCCTACTTCTAGAGATGAATGGAACAGTCTTAGGTTCCAAGATTTTAAGAGGGTAATTGATTACACCTCTGCTTTATACCGAATTTGCTCAAAGCTAGAATTTTGTGGGTATCTCATAACAGAGGAAGAAAAGTTAGAGAAAACTTTCTCCACGTTTCATGCATCAAATATAAACTTGCAAACACATTATCGTTTGCAGAATTTTAGGAGATACTCTGATTTAAATGCATTACTCCTTGTAGCAGAGAATAATAATGAATTATTGATGAAAAATCATCAATCTCGTCCCACGGGTTCATTAGCAATACCAGAAGCACATGTTGCTCACAAAAATTCTCATAAAAATTCTAGTCATAAATGGAAACAAAGTCGAGGACGAGGCCGTGGACGTGGCCGTGGTCATTTTGACAAAAGACATTTTAATGATCGTAAGCATTCATTCAAATGGAACACTAATTCTTACGGTCGTGGTCGTGGCCGTGGTCGTAACAAGAGAGCCAATAATTATCATGTCCCACACAATACCAATTCCAACCGCCAAAATAAATGGAATGAAGCTGGTAGGTCCGAAAACAATGGAACTTCATGTTTTAGGTGTGGAAGTACAAACCACTGGGCAAAGGCTTGTCGCACAGCTCCACATCTGTGTGAACTGTACCAAGCCTCCCTAAAAGGAAAAGAGAAAGAAGTGAACCATATTGATAACTTTAATAATATCAATGCTGAGCTGAGCCTTGAAGACTTTGAGGTGGAACTCTAAAACAAAGTTGCTTGATGACTATAATTAGATGCAATTATTAAGTGTGTTCTTATTATCTTTAATTTTGTAGTTCCTCTTTCATGTACTGCTTGTGTTTCAAATTAAATAAAGTTCTTATTAAAATATCATATGTCTTTATTATACACTTATTATTTTTCTTAATATTTTTCAAGATTTAAAACGAAAATCATGGAGCACAAGATCAAACAAATGAAGAAGATATATGTATAGCGGATAGTGGAGCCACACATACTATACTTAGATCTAAAAAATATTTTTATAAACTGAAACCAACAAAAGGGATCATCAATACAATATCAGGTCCTACAAACTTGATAGAAGGAGTGGGAAAAGCTAATTTAGCATTACCAAATGGTACAAAGCTCAAAATAGAAAATGCTTTATTCTCCCCAAAATCAACAAGAAATTTGTTAGGTTTCAAAAACATATATCATAATGGATATGATACTCAGTCAAGGACTGTTAGTAATGAAAAATATTTGCATATCATAAGCAAAGATCAAATATTGGAAAAATTGCCAATGCTCCATTCTGGTTTGCATTATACATATATAAATGTGCCTCAAGCACATATGACAGTCAAAGAAAATTGTTGCGACTCTGGCATCATAAACTTATGGCATGACAGATTAGGTCATCCAGGATCCACAATGATGAAAAGCATAATTGAAAATACACATGGTCATCCACTGAAAGGTCAAAAGATCCACAAAATAGATAAAATGTCTCAATGTACATCTTGTTCTCTTGGCAAATTAATTACAAGGCCTTCGCCATTAAAAGTCGATAAAGAAACACCAATGTTTCTTGAAAGAATTCAAGGTGACATACGTGGACCAATTCATCCACCATGTGGACCATTTAGATACTTCATGGTCTTAATAGACGCATCCAGCAAATGGTCTAATATCTCTTTATTATCGACTCGTAATGTTGCTTTTGCAAAATTTCTTGCTCAAATTATCAAATTACATGCACATTTTCCGGATTATACCATTAAAAGAGTAAGGCTTGATAATGCGGGAGAATTTACATCACATGCTTTTGATGATTATTGCATGTCTGTGGGGATTGTTGTAGAACACCCTGTTGCTCATGTACACACACAAAATGGCTTAGCCGAGTCGTTGATCAAATGCCTACAGCTAATAGCTAGACCATTAATAATGAGGACAAATCTCCCTGTTTCTATATGGGGTCATGCAATTATGCATGCTGGATCATTAATCCGTGTGAGACCAAGTGCATATCATAAATACTCTCCCACACAACTTGTTTCTGGAAATGAGCCAAATATCTCTCATCTTAGAATTTTTGGGTGTGCTGTGTATGTTCCTATTGCACCGCCACAACGCACAAAAATGGGTCCCCAAAGAAATTTGGGAATATATGTTGGATATGAAACGTCTTCCATCATAAGATACCTTGAACCTTTAACAGGTGATGTATTTACATCACGTTTTGCTGATTGCCATTTTAACGAGACAATGTTCCCAGCATTAGGGGGAGAAATGAAAAAGCAAGAAAGAGATATATCATGGTGTGTGCCATCATTTTTACACCTAGACCCAAGATCAAGGTCATCTTGTGAGTACTTTTGAGTATTAATGCTTATAGTTGTTAACATTATGCAAATTTGTATGATTCCGTGTTTACTTATGAGTATTAATGCTTACTGTAAGATGCTAAAATACTGCATTGATTGATTAGTAAAGGTTGTCTTACAATATATAGAGATCATAAGAAATCCTAGAAACCTAAACTAAGTCCGTAGGTTTGTACTAATAAGACCTACATAATAATATATTAAAACACTTAGTATGTTGTGTTGCTAAATGAGTGAACAACATGCCCTTTCCTGAGTCTTGAGGCACTCGAGGCGATTGGGGAAACGCCTCAGGTTCGTGACTCTTGAGGCGGTGCTTCATGCAAAACAGAAACCGAACCGGAAGCTGATATGTAAAAACTCTTTTTAGCCTTTGTTACATGCAAAACAGAAACCGAACCGGAAATTTGGTTTTTGAAAAAAACATAGAACCAGACCATCTGTTTGGTTGAATTCTGTTTTTCGGTTCGCTTATATCGGCTTCATGCACACCCCTAACAGAAACAACCAAAGGGATGAAAAGATTATGTTTTTATCAAAGGTTGATATGTTATAGAGCTAGGGGTGTACATGGGTCGGTTTTGGGCTCAAACCAAACCAAAGGCTGGAAATTCGGCTTTTGGTTTCTGTTTTCACAATGGGTTCTGCATCTATTTTCGTCGTAAACCAGTCTATTTATAAAATTATTTTATTGTTGAAATAGTACTTTTATCACATCTAGCATAATATTTTTGTAGACGTTTCAAAATTTTAAGCAAAAGAGTTGGCATGTTAGACCTCTTACCCAAACCACCCTTTTTGCCTAGGGGTAAACGAGCCAAGCCTGAGCTCGTCTAATCTTGAGTATGGCTCGTTTAATTTGCGAAAGCCCGAGATCAAGGTCATCTTGTGAGTACTTTTTCATGCTCGAGTTGGCTCAGGCTTAGCTCGTTTAATATTTATTAATTTATGTGTATACATTTGTAGTTATTTATATATATAGGATCAGGGTCATGAGAGAACTTTTTTGAAATTGAGAACTATGAGAACCATTTTGGACCACAAAAAACCCAAAAATAAAAAAAATCATAAAAAAAGAGACAAAACTATGAAAAAAGTAAAAAAACCAAAATTCTTATTTTATCATCCCGGTTTCATAAAAAAAACTAGGTTTAGCTAAATTATATACACATATGTATAATATATACATATATGTACATTTACATGTTTTTTTATACACATATGTATAGTTTAAGATAAATGATACTGTACATATGTGTATATTACGTAACTAAAGATTAAATAAAATTATACATATGTGTATAATACGATGGTTTTATTTTTTATTTTTTTATTTTTTTTAATGAAACCGGAATGAAATATAAGAATTTTGGTTTTTTTTACTTTTTTAAAATTTTTGTTATTTTTTGTTTTATGATTTATTTAAATATTTTTTTAAAAGTGTTTTTAGTGGTCCAAAATGGTTTTCAAAGTTCTCAATTTGCAAAGGGTTCTCTTAGGATCCTTACCCATATATATATATATATAGAACTATAATTTATATATATATATATATATATTAATTAGTTACTTTTATCATAAGCTTATATATAAAAATAGATATCATGTAATATTTATTTTATATATTAAACAAAAGTTTTATAAATAATAGGCTCGCGAGCCTTACACGAGCTTGAGCTCATTTATCAAACAATGTAGCGGCGGCAACCACCATTGACGACACCACAACCGCCGCGGCTGCTGCTGCAGCCGCCACTGGAACCTTTGATTGTGACGAGGGTAAATTAGGAAAGAACCGAGGAGGACGGTCAAACTGACTTTGACCTTGACCCTTAGTCCTATCCTCGTGTTCATCATAAACCACATTAAACAGATTCGGGGGAGCAACAACGCCGCTTTCAAGTAACACGTCATGAAGTTTCTGTGCTAAATGAGGGTTTTCTTTTGCAGCATCAATCATGTATTGTGAAACATCTTTGACTTTCATTTTCCGTGCAGCAGGTGAACTAACGCCTTCGGTCCACGAAGGTGATCTTGCATGACCATAACTATAAGACTTTAACGGTAATTCACCAAATTTGTTCTGGTGCGGCCCAAAGTCTAAGCATTCTTCAGACGTAGTAGTTTGACCGCTTTGGGAAAAAGTTACACGAGACCGAGACGTGTCCCGAGACGATGACACGTCTCGGTCTCGTGTAACTTATTTGAGGGTTTAGACGATTATCAATCATAAGTAACACATTAGTTGTATATAAACTTAAATTAAAGAAACATAAGTGTTTGCCGGTAATCAGGACTTATGAAAAGAGTTTGAAAATCATGCTTTTTAACTTGTACAGGGATCCAAAATTGCGGCCTACATTTGCTGACATCATAGCCGCGCTGAAGCCTCTTCAAAAGCCGATCAATAGTTCAAGAACCGCACGGGACTAGACAACTTGGGGGGTTGATGTTTTGAGTCTAAATTTAAACATTGAGATTATAGATGATTTCTTCTATTTGCTTTTAGCTTGCCTGTTTGAATTGTAAATAAAACTAACAAATGTGAAAAAAATTTCTAGCACTTATAAGTTATCAGATTTTAGCAGCCTTCTACCCTATGCATGCATGGTTGTGTATACTGACGTGCATTCATTTAATTTTAGGCGGAAACCATACCATCGTATGCCAAATGCTATATGTAGTGGCTTTGACCATCTTACATAACTATATAAGCTAATCATAATTTCTATATATTGCTTACGAATATTCTTCTCTAATCTGTAACAAACCATTTGCAAGCAAATTTGTTTTACATAATATAATTAGAACAATTGAGAAGTTTGGCGACACAGTTGCGGATAAGAGGCAAATGCTAACATATATTGGTAGTCCACATGCTTCTTCCCCTTCACGCCAACGCCCAATGCCACCACCACACCTGAGATTTTCCCTGTCTCTGTCACGAATACCTGCAACCTCTACTCACAATCAATCCATGTTACCTTCTTGGATGGATAGACACCACCCAGAGATAAAATCTGCAACATGTATGTATTATCGAAATTGCCATGTGTCTGTGTAATTAGTATTGGCTTTGTTTGAATAATACATTTATAGTTTAATGTGTAAATACCAATGTGTCTACTTTCAACAATATTTCTGGTAAAACCACATGCACTGTATATTGGTGTTTATGGTTCAGGACTCATTCATGTTGCTTTAGTAGAAGGTTGGTTGGTCTGTTAGTTTTTTCCAGTATTGGCAGCTCATTTTAGGCGGACTTTGAACAGTTGAGGTTAACCAACTGCAAGTTGTAATAACTCTTATTTGTTTCATATTCTTGATGCATTAAGCTTGTATGAAAACTAACAATATACAGTGCATAACCGTATCTAGGTTCGACTCTTTAGAGGTTAAGCATAACCTGAATTTGACCCGTTAGAGATAATACATAACATGAATTGACCCGTTAAGAAAGAAAGTTAAACGAAATGTACCCGATAATGATAAAACATAATCCAAATCGATTAGTAACTCGAGTTCGACCCATTAGAAGACCGTACACAAGTTCGACCCATTAGAGATTAAACATAACCCAGTTTGACCCTTTAGGAACTAAACATATCCTTAATCAACCTGTTAAGAGATGAAATATAATCTGAACCGACAGGTTAGAGATAAAAGATAACATGCTTTTTTTTTCCGAGACACATTTGAAACACTGCCTAAAAGGTTTCATACTTTTTTGAAATTCACATGATTTGTTTTACCTTTCTATGTACAAAATTGACCAACCAATATGGATGTTGTGTTTGATAAGATCATAAACAAAAGATGCTTCATTAAATATGTGTAATCAAGAAACATGTTTTCTTATATACAAAACACCATGATTTCTAAAGTGTGGGACTATGTTTTCAATCTTTCACAAATTAAGGATTGCCTTATGTTTAAGTTTTTATTGGTTGTTTTTTGCAGGTTCTGTTGTTGGCAGATTCTTCCAGTTTGCTTTATTTGCTGCTATTGAAGGTATCGTTCAGTTTTAGCCAGTAGTGTTGTGTATTTTGTTTATTGTTTATGCGTGCACTGATTATATTTTCTATGTAGGGTGTAGTATACAATTAACACTATGGATAACCATAAACCAAATTATGCAGGAGATAACGAGTAATACTGCAAGACTAACCACTTTTTTTGGGTAGCTGAAGGTAATTTTGATTATTGGACTCTTGCAAACATGAACATAACCGAATACTAATAGCAGATCATCTTACAGAATCGATGAAATTCTTTAATTACGTGGGAGCAACTACCGGTTAGCAAAGTGCCAAACTCCCCCATAAACGGCTGCATGTTTTTTCATGAAAAAACTTCTGCCAACGACAACGGTTGATAGCCGATAGCAGTATTAAGTAACAACCAACAGACGGATTTTGCAACAACTACTCAGCCACATTCGTTTATCTAATGTAAAACCAAAACATGTTGCTCCAATGCTAGCTTGTCTTAACTTATATGTAAAACTTAGACTAATATATGTAAATTTTTGTGTGTTCACTCCATTTCCTAGCTTTTTCCCTGCTTGGCACAACGTGCCGGGAATATCACTATTTATTAATATATGCCATAATCTATTTTGTTTTAATGAATTCCCAAATAATAATAATAATAATAAAAATAAAAATAAAATATAAATAATAATAATATTATTAATATTACAGTAATAATATCTCAATGTTCTATCGATTTTGTCTTTTAGTTTTAGTGTATATAGTGTTTTTGCAACTAACATTGCAGTTATATACGACATATTAAATGACAAATGGTAGAATGAAAGTTAACACTTTATATTGTATGGTTATTTTTATTATTTGAATTAGGTATGAGACTTCTGGCTCATTTGTGGCTGATTTTAGAATACTGTGTTGGAGGTGATCTAAGGACTTTACTGGAGTTGTTATGCAAGTCTTTATTATGTAATATGTAAATGTATATGTGTATGTATGTAAGATAAGAGGGCACTATGATTTATGATATAGGGGTTATGATGAAGCTTGATACACCTAACATGAATGTCCTATACACGTACTCCTGATTGGAATATCAACCATTAGAGCTCAGCTCATAAAAATAATAATCTAACTATCTATATAATTGTCTACCATAAAATACTATGTGTCTCTCTCACATTGCTCCCCACACTCTCTAGAGCCACCAGATTGCTTGATTTCTGAATGAAAGCATCTCATTGATTTAACCCAATTTGATCCGTTTAACCCTTACACGGGTCATAACATCTCTAGCAAAATAACCCTTATTTATTTTTATTTGCATACGTTAACCTAAAAAGGTTATTATATTACAAATTCTCCATTCTCTTTGTTTGCCATCTAAACCCTGAATTAAAATCTGCTTTCACTTCAGATTTCGCGATGACCATGTATTGATGGGTGAGCACCAAATCGAACTTCTGAAATCGATCTTTCAGATTTCATACCAGCTTCCAGCGCGCGATTGAAGCTTCATCATATTACTTTTATTCTTCTCTGTTATCCCAATCGGTATCCAAGGTTACTCAACGTCACGATAGTGGGTCAGTTGTTTGTTTATGTTTGTTTCAAGATGCTAAAATTTTAGATGTGTCAACCGTATGGCTTTAATTATGCTGTACGTTCATCCAGTTTAAACCACACCTGCAACATGTTTATATCCGAATTCGAATTGCCATACATTTTCTTTCTCTTCATCTTATGTTTTAGGATACCATCAAATCAATAACTTTACCAATTCTTCAATTGAATTTGAATTTTGTTAAATTCGTATAAAGATTTAGAGTAAAAATGTTGGATTGCTACCCGTCCGTTTAGTGATAACCACATGATTTACATATTTAGTTTTGAATCATCCTTTGCTCTTTGTCTAACAAGCTTATGAAGTTAATTTACCATTAGAAAAAGAAGATTACTAGCTGGAAAAGATACTTGTGTGAATACCACGAAACAAATGAATGTTTTTCACGATTGGATTGGATAAAAATAGATTGCGTGAAATGCTTACACGAATGGTTTTTCGCGGACAGTTTAAGGTATCTTGATGTTTTAAAACCCGTGTTTTGTAATCTAGACATATGTGTGACAATATTTTATCTTTTGTTTGTGGCGGTAGTTGATTCCATTTTGCAAATTCTGAAGCTGTTATGACTTTATACTTCTGCCACATCAAAAGACAAAAACCGTTTCATTAGAATTCACAAATTTGAGTAGAATATCTCTTTTCTACTTCAAAACAACTTACAAGATATGGAATATATACCTTGGCTACTCCAATTAATTAACCATGTAACAGTATTTTTAGCAACCTCACTCACTTTCAGATTTCTATTCTTTTCTTGAATAACATAAGGGTACTGTAATTAATTATTTATTTTGGCAATATGCATATTGTTAGTAAAAAGTGATTACAATTGAAGTCAACACTCTTAAGTTGGTATTTATTGTCCTAAAGTATGAGTTTTTTTACTCCGTTTTTAAAGGCTTAACTTTTTGTTGCATATTATGCTATGTTCATGATTGGGTTTCTTAAGTTTTCTTAGCCCCATTTTTTAGTAGTGATGCCACAACACCTTTAGCAAAACAAACATAAAGGTAGCTACAAGAGTCGTCATGTACGCTCACCAATCGAGTATTCAAGATAAAACAAAGAACTTCAAAGTCATGAATGATAAAAGGGATCCCATGTGCAAGTTGAAGACAATAGAAAGGTTAAGCATTTATGCTTTTAAATGATTAATACCTTATCTTGATGTTACGAACTTTTTAATTTAGTATATTCTTTTATTGTTTTGTGGTTGTAGAAAATTGAGAGTTCAAATCACTAGCGAGCGATTGTCAAGAAGATAAAGGAGGAGGACTATTAAAGAACTAAAGATACGATTTATAAAACTGAATGTGCTTTATTTGTTACGGTAGGTTCATAACATGTTGTTTAATAATCATTTTGATGTATAAATGTGATGTATTATAGCTCTAAACAAAATAATATACATAAGTTTATTTTAAGGATCTCTTGGCAAGATACGAGCCAGGTAAGAATCGTTTGATCAGAAAACTTTGTTGATGAGATTCAAATACGACGTTGTAACCGATTACAATGTATTTTAGCTCAAATAATCTATAGTGTTATTCATATATTACTATTTCACCATAATCATATAAACAAAACTTTGTATTTTTGCATTTTTCAAGATTGTTTGTTTCACGGTAATTACATAATTATAATAGCCCAGCTACCACCACATATTGTTCGCTTTGGCCGGGACGTACCACCGTCGCCTCACGGATTTGCCCCAGGAGGTCACTCATCCTGATACTACTCCCACCAGAGCACTCTTAACTGTGGAGTTCTCCTCTCATCCACTATCATTAAGCGCCCGAAATGCGTTATGATGGAGAAGAAAGCTTAGTTCTCATCTCCAACCGATGTGAAATGTCACAATAATGGCTTCTACCAACTATGGTGGAAATGATGAAGATTTGGGGGAAGGGGTGAGGGTTCAATTCGAATTGAAATGAAACTATAACCCGAAACAAAAAAAAAGTAAATAAATTAACAGAAATAAAAAGAAACTAACATCCAAAAAAATCGAACCCCTTTTATTACTATGACCGTTTAGGTTTAAAACTTACAAAAAAGCTGGAACACCCAATTTAAGAGTTCTACTATGAGTTGAAGAACGTGTATTAATTAGTTTGATTCCTGGCGATAAATTGCACATACAAGAAGTTTTCAGGTTTTCAGATATTTCTCTTGCTCATATATGAATCCGATTAGTCTAAATTCTGTCATTTGACTACAACATTAGTATGACTAACTTGCTAAGAAAATGATAACCTAAAATTCAATAACCCATTTGTTTAGATAATGTTCTCACACAAATATAATTATCAAGTAGCAACGTTGTCGACTTGGGTCATGTGTGCTCGGATGAAGGGTCATAACAAGTTATGAGTAAATTGAGTTTGTGTTAAAACAAACACAACACATGTTAGACTTAGTTTAATTACCACAAGTCATCTGGTTTTGAAGTGTAGTCAAATAAAGGTGTTGTCACTTTGCTTGCTTGAAGCTCCATTACCATGAGATTTATAGCCTTAGTTGACTTTAGATGAAACTTATTAATGGGTGTTTAATATATATTTTTGTTTTAAATCGGTTATAATTTCTTTAACATTATAAGGCACAATTAATTAACTTATAAAATTTATATTTTCACGATAATATAAAAAATTCTAAATAAACCCGCGTAACACGCGGGCTAAAAACTAGTGATATTATAAAACACTACATTACATGTTTCTACGCATCTTAGCATTCATCCTCATCTTATGTTTTGTTATCTTACTAAGAGCGTCCACAACAACAATCATCAACAAACCACCACATCAGCGCCACATCATATTTCAAACTTTTCTCAAAAACCTCTACTTTTTTCAACAACAAACATCCACAAACCACCACATTATCACCTACTTTCACAATTAATTTATATTTAATTAGATTACTTTTATAAGAAATTTAGTTTTATATTTTGCATATATTTAAATGATACACTAAACATTTATAAAATATATTTAATTGAAGAAAATAACATTTATAAAGTATAACTTTTGAAAAAAAAACATTTAAAAATAAAGCATATAAGAATATAAGAAATTTAGTTTTTTTAGCATATGTTATGTATGTGTTGAAATTTATAGAAGTGATTATATATTTAATTTCTTTTAACATGTAGCTATTGGAGCATGAATTCAATTTAGTTAAAGAAAAGATAAAAATGTAAAATCTAGGGTCAATTTTGTGAAACCTATAAAAATAAGGATGAAAAATATAAACTAGTTAAAAAAAAGTGTAAAAAGGAAAGAAAAAAAATAGTTTTAACCTAGCTTTTGTGTTTTATCATGTTTACCAAACAACAAAGGTATGTATGGGTGGGTCAATTTTCAACACAGAATTTTAGTTCTTTTGTGGCTTCTTTTTGTTAAGTGGTGGAGACCGGAGAGAGTGGTCATAGAATCATATCCAGGTAAACATTGCATGTTTATACTTCCACTTTTCATATTTCAATCAATATATGCTAAATTTTACTTAGGTGGTTGGAACTCTTTATGAGTTTGGTTGGAATTTCCAACACAAAATATTAGTTGGAATACTTTTTCTGCGTCACAGCTCTATGTATCAGAGAATATTATAGAATATTTAGTAGAGTTTTAGTATTATAGTCTTACTAGAATTAAGAGATTGTATTTGATTATGTTTTCTTGTATTTATCTCTTTTAACTCTATATATAGTTGATCAATAATACATTACACATTACGGGGTTTTCATTATTCTACATGGTATCAGAGCCTTAGGGTTCTGGCATGTTTCTTTCTCTTCTTCTCATTCTCGTCCTACCCCGGGAACGTTTGTACACACTTATATATCGTTGACTACGGTCTACCCATTGTTGCGTTTCGATCGGCCGCTGTAGATTACGATCTACCGTCACCGCCCTAGACTATGGTCTTCTCTCCATGACGCTCACCACCTACTTTTTTTTAGTCTCGTTCTATCTTAGATCTACACGCCTACGGGCTGAAGTAAACAACACCACCGTTAGTATTGTGTTGGTTCGGTTTTTCGAGCAACATATCAAAAGATCGTTACCATCCGTATCCCGACACGTCGTCAACATTGTTCTTTCGGTTTAGTTCCAACTTCCAAGCGTATTTACAAAACCATTTTTTTCACGGGTGTTTTATTTTATATTTTCTTCTTCCTTTTCTTACCCTACGGGGAAGTTGTAAATTTTTGAAAACTTTTTTTTTTCATAATTAGTTCTTTTTTCTCCTTTAATATATTTAGTTTCTTTTTTCTCCCCACTCTCGAAGGTTTTTCCTCCTTGTACTCTCTTTATTTTTTTTCCTATCATTTATTTCGTATTTATATTTATTTTATTAATTATTATGTCGCCGCCGTTGTGCCGCCAAGTCGTTGCTTCGGCTGACTCAGTTTTAGCTCCTGCCGTTGCAGTTGAAGCTCCTATCATCAAACCTAGCCGACGTCTGGCCACGGTCAAGACGCCGCTGATCTTCTTAGATCCTACAACCGATCGTGTTCCTGATCTACGTGAAAGCCGGCCGTATATCTTCACAAGCTTTGCGTTCCAGTCCGATCTTCCGATTTCCTACCGCTCTGACTACGGGGGAATATTAGAGAATATTATAGAATATCTAGTACAGTTTTAGTATTATAGTCTTACTAGAATTAAGAGATTGTATTTGATTATGTTTTCTTGTATTTATCTATTGTAACTCTATAGTTGATCAATAATACATTACACCTTACGGGGTTTTCATTATTCTACACTATGGTGGTAGTATTTATGGTTTAGTGCATCAAACTATATCTCCTAAATATTGTAAATATATTATAATAAACCTTAAGTAACATATTTATCCATCTAATTGTATAAATAGACCTATTACACCTTGAGGTTTAAGTTCATAATTAACTATATGTTATTATCAAACATAGTTTGTCTCTCATGCTTACCATTTGAATTGTGGCCGTACCCGTCTTGACGAAAGGCCAAGTTTTGTAGGTAGTAATGTAGTAGTCAGAACTTAATTTTGATCAAGGTTTAATCACTAAATAAGTTTACTTAGATTTTGATTTGCAGTCATTATCATTGTTTTATTTTGAGTTAAATTTTGGACATTGATGTTGAGATATCATAGGCCAACCGCCCACGGTCGGTAGGTCACTACTTGACTTGTTGACCGTGTAAAAGCAAATCATTGACAGGTCGCCATGCAATATCTACTCTTTTTGTTTCTTTCCCAAACTATTATCAACCCGAAGAAAGGCGTGTCTCCAGTATTTTATTTTTATTCTTTTTAAAAGGAGATTTATTTTATTTTATTTTACATGGGACTTGAACTCAAAACCTTGTTTTCTAAACCTAGATATTTAAAGGTTTTGTCCTTGCCAATAAACATTCAACCTATTGGATGGTCTCAAGTGTTCATTAGACGTCAAGAATTTTGTGATATAATATCTTATAGGTGTTTACTTATAATATACAAAGAGTAAAACACATAAAAAAAGTTACGTCTGACAAAAAAAACTTCTTAAAAACCAATGAACATTTGCTATAAGACATTACTAAACTAGTAAATATATATTGGTAAAAAGTAGTTCTTATATCGATACAGAAAACTATTGATATTTTCAATGCATGTGGTCATTAGTAATTCCTAAATGAACTCCTTAATTCGTGCAAGTTTTAAACAATCTGACTCATAAGAACAAAGCTTGTTGACGAGAGACTCCGCGTTAGAAATTGATATCAAAATAAGAATACGATTCTTCGTCTTGATTTAGTCGTATGTTAATGGAACCAAATGTTCAATCTTGAAGAAACTATTCTTTCTTTCATATTCCAAATCTTTTTGGTAGGGTCAACTTAATTTGGAGGCCAAAATGATTCCCATTTTGTGAGTTTTCATTACCATAAACTAATACTTTTAAGCAAGAAAGTTAGGCTAAATTAAAGAAAAGTGGCACAAAGAAAACCCTTGTGTAGCTATATTGAATCCATGTACATAGTATTTGGATCTTTAGCATCTATTTTGAAAACATACCACATGATTAAAGAGTGTGTTTATACTTAAGGATGTGAACATTTTGCACGACCAATAAGCAAATTGTAAGGCCCCGTTCTAGGTGCGTCACTTTGAACGTTGGATTTACTCATAAACACAGTTCTAAATATTAGAGTTAATTAAAACTTTTCGCGGAATATAAAACTTCAACATACATTTCATATTATAATAAAAAGTTGTCTTAAATAAACATCCATGTCTTTCAAAATAAACATCAATCATAATAACATTATAAGTCTTCGGATGCCAATTTCTTATTTTGCCGCCATGTGTACTCCTCAAGTCAGCTGCCTCATCCTACTCACATGCGTGCATACTAAAAGTAAGCTACACTGAGTGAGTTTTAGTTAATCAGGCAACATACATTCATACACACACTTTCATATACGCATCCGAAGATACATATCAAATACTTTACATGTTACCTTTATTTCTTACATTCATACATTCATACATTTTAGATACATTTTCTCACATCATCACATTTTCATACTTTCATACTATATATTTTGTCTCAGATATTATTAGGGTTTGGTCCCTTCTGTCTCAGATATGATATTATCAGGGTATGGTTGCTTTTGTCTCAGATATTATTAGGGTCTGGTATCTTCTGTCTCAGATATTATTAGGGTCTGGTCCCTTCTTTCCATACAATCTTACATACTTTTCTATACATACACATTCCATAAATACTTTTCTTTACATACTCATTCCATATATACTACACATTACATTCCTTGACAATACGTGCAATATCCGAAGATCGTTCACGTACCGACAAGCATTCATAGCATCAATAATTATAACTATCACATCTATCATTGTTACATACACTTACCACTTAAGATAAGTGTATTAACATTCACCTTGAGTATGCACACAGCCCCGAAAACATAACAAGAAATGGTGCTAGAAACTCACCTGGATCTTATGTAACAACTGCCATTATAGGACCAGATTTTTTTTCCTTTATGATATAATACTGAGAGATAACACCTATAAATAGTTATTGTGTACCCCTAACGTATTACAATTATATTAGTGGGCTAAATCCGTGACTCAACCCGACCATAGACCATTAGGCTCGACCCAATCTACCAAACTCACAAGAATTTAATTCTTTATTTTAACACCCTACTAATATGTTTAAGTATACATATTTGCAACAGTTATGTCAATGGAGCAAATGCACCAACATAACACCTACAAGATAGATACATATATGAACGAAGTATATATTATGCAATAATAACAACCTTGAGACATTGTTAACTTGTATAAATTTATGCTTTACGATATAGTAAATGAATTAATAACATAGCATATATATATATATATGAATAATAATCAACGCTATGAAGCATCTACAACTAAATAGTTATCATAACCATTATATTATAACTCGTAACCACGTAAACCAGCCCATGTTTTAGTCACCAAATAATATAATATTAAGCTTTAATACTTATTATTTAGATATATAAGACAAGGGATATGTGACTGCATAGATTAACCTTATGTAAATTGATTATCACATATTAACAAACTAATAATTACTAGCATTTCAAAATTTCAAACCCTAACCTATCCTTCTCATAACATGCCGACCCACTTCTATTTTTTAGCCTATCTTTATTAATTAAATCAAGAATATCCCTTACAATGTCATAAGACCAATGAGATTAAAGTACATAATATCAAGTCAAATATTTGTATCTCCATAGAGTTTCTCAAGCTTACAAACTAACTAAATTGTTGCAACATATCCTACTTCTTTCTTTCCTTTCTTGAAGCCCTACAAAAGTATGATTTTATTTTGATTTTATTCTTTTAAGCTTCTAGATATAGCATCATCAAGATCCTCAAAGATCTCCTAATCTTTTGAAAGATTTACGTATCTCCCACACTTTATCATTCCCCATGCCTACAAACCAACCTCTACAACTCCATTCATGATCTCTATAAGAGGTCCATGGATTGTCCTTAGTAATTCATCCTCTCAAAATCTCCTTTATGAGTTCCAATGATTCAAGCAAATAATCAACTCCCTAAAGCATCAAAACCAAATAAAGATTTAATAAAAATCATCTTTCAAGCCCCCTCGATCGGTTTGGCCATAAAAATAATGACCACATTTGTGAGTTTTGCCTTCATTTCTATTGTTTATGATTCTAAGCGTGCTCACTAGGTGGGCAATAGGGAATTTTCATATTTGAAGTCCCTAATCGAACCCTCCAAGTGAACCGTGTTCATCCTCTTCAAGGTAATTGTCCAAACCATTGTCAAATCCATCTTATAATCCAATCTATATTGTTGTTTTTCTCTAACAGATTCTCTAAACTACACATCCTGCTATAACCACGAAATTCACAAGTTACTTGGACCATACAAGAGCTCATATTGATCCAGAAACTTTAGTCCCATCGTAAGTATGAACCCTGTTTGTAAGGCCCCGTTCCCGGTAGCCTTACTTTAGCGTCGGATTTACTCATAAACACAGTTCTACAAATCAGAGTTTATTAAAACTTTCGCGGAAAATAAAACTATAACCGTTTATTACAAAACATTTAGTCTTTTCTTTAAAACCATAACATAAATCATCATATTAAAAAATTATTTCTTCCATCTTTAAATGACAGCCGTTCGATCCATGCCATGTTCCAACCTCATGCTAGCTCTTTAATCAGATTCACATGCATACATACTAAAAGTCAGCTACGCTGAGTGAGTTCTAGTTGATCAGGCGACATACAATACATACACATATCTTACATACATACATATCTTAATCTTGTATAAATATCCATAAGAGGAACGTCACATGATATCTATTAAAAGAACTATTACTATTACCCTGCTATTTATATTCTCCATGGAATGACACTTTATATATATATTCTCCATGGAAGGAACATCATATATACTTCCATAGAAGGAACACTATGCTTTCCATTAAAGGAACACTATGTTTTCCATCAAAGAAACATTGGGCTTTCCATTAAAGGAACACTATACTTTCCATCAAATGAACACTGGGCTTTCCATTAAAGAAACGCTATGTTTTCCATTTAAGGAACACTCTATATATTATCCGTAGAGGGAACTCTATATATAAGTTATCATCTAATATCCATATAAGGAGACAATCATCACTATTCTTGGCAATACATGCAATATCCGAAGATCGTTCACGTATAGATAAGTAATCAACCCTACATTTCATACAATATCCATATCTTTATTTATAACCTAACGGTACATGCATTATCCGAAGATCGTTCACGTACCGACAAGCAATCAATCGTATCTATCACATATATCATACATGGCAACTCTTAACATTTAAGATAAGTGTATTAACTGTCACATCGAGTATGCACACAACCCTGAAAACATAACAAGGAATGGGGCTAGAAACTCACCTGAACTTGGTTACTTCTTCCGTTAATGGTTACTCCTTTCTTTGGCTGTGCACGGCTAGCTGTATAACAATTATGCGTATTGATTACTATCACTTTTCATATCGCGTTTCTAGTTAAATTATTACCCTCAACGAAAGGGGTCCGGGGTAGCGCCCCTGGCAGCGGGGTCTAAGGGCGGCAGCCCCTAGCAGGGTCCAAGGGGCAAAGCCCCTAATAGTTGTCTTATCACATTTTCCATTAGGATTTTAAATTATTATCTAATTCGCCATCTCAATCGCTTTAACGAATTAAGCCTAATTCGTTATCAAAACATAACTTAATTCGTTATCTTAGTTTGTTAACCCATTTGCTATAACGAATTAAGCCCGATTCGTCAACTGGTTCGTTAGCTAATTTGCTACCTTTCTGATTCGCTAGCTGATTCGTTATCTGGGCATAACGAATGGGTGATCTAATTCGTTATCTTGCCAGAACGAATTGGCTAATCAATTCGTTACTTTTCCTTAACGAATCACATCAGTCTTATCCAGACTTTGACCCTGAGGTCAAGGTCAAAATCGATATGAACACAGAACAGTCAAACTACATCAGATCTGCGATTAAACCTTCATTCCTTAACGAAATATCATGATTTAGGTATCAATGAAATCGTCTATGCAGCGCCTACAAACCCTAACCATTCAATCGTTCATACATCGGGTTTTAAAGGTGCGATTCGAGTATCTATATTACGGGTCTTTTTAGGGTAACGGTTAACCTATCAAACTGTAATGGATTTCAGTGAGGTTTGCTTTGTTAGGTTCGTTTTTATCATATGTATACAGATCTAAGACTACCTAAATGAATCCGGATCTAAAGGAACGATTTCTAGTTATAAACGTACCTTAAACGAGTCCGTTTACGAACACGATTAAGCCTTGACGTTGTTTTGGTTCTTCACGACGATCTAGCACCAACGGGTTCGGGTTTCCACCTTCGAATCTTGGCTCGGGTTATAGGATGGTGTTTGTATGTGTTTATCAAGGTGTAGGCTATGGTGTAGATTTGGATAAAAATGGAAAGGATTAAGGTTTAAGGGGTATTTATACTCCCTTAAGCCCATGGACCTAAGGCCCATCTTCCTCTTTTGGTTCATAATTAATTCCATCTAAAAGCCTACTTATCCTATCATATTTTATTATTATTAACCGAACGAAAAATTGGGATGTTACACTGTTGTTTTTGTTGAATTGCAAAACCTAGGATTTTACACCACATTTAGGCACCAATGATACCTTATACACAAAATATGAAAAGAACATTTACACGCGTTCGTGCCCGAAACCGTTAACTTATGCTTAACCAAAACCCTACATTCAAAAGATATAAAAAAACTAAAAATATCATTTATACGGTTAAGTTTAAGTAAAAGGTCGATGTAAAAAGAAGCCATTAATAAGACTTGTGTGTAGCTTATAATAATATTGGGTCATGTGTTCATTAACTTTTGAAAATGTAAATTAGAATCAGTTGGTTACACAACTATAAATGATATTTTTAGTGTACCAAGCTGAAAATGCAAACCATCCTAATTTTTATTGAACTTTAATTCGACAAGAAATTATGTATCTAACTTGTTATTATCTCGTTACACAACTAATAATACCATGTAGTATTCTAAGTTATGACATCAAATCTATACTAAGATAATATTCTATATTCTCTCTATATATGGCATCAAATCTCGACCAAATCTGTTCTAAGATTTACAAAATATTCTCCATGTATTGCAGCCATAATCGACTCCTTTTAAGTCATAGTTGATCCCCATAATGTCCTTTAAAACAATCATCATGTTCATCAAGGTAAACACCTAAAACAACCTTGGGTTCTTGCCACTCCTTGTCCCTACTCTTTGATTGTATGCACCCATGCAGACCCACAAGTATTCCAGCCATATCTCCTAAATATTGTAAATATATTATAATAAACCTTAAGTAACATATTTATCCATCTAATTGTATAAATAGACATATTATACCTTGAGGTTTAAGTTCATAATTAACTATATGTTATTATCAAACATAGTTTGTCTCTCATGCTTACCATTTGAGTTGTATCGTAATTCCTATGCTTAATTTGACGTTGGTTACCACTTGTTAAATGCTTTGATTGGATCTTATTATTTTGTGCTTAGTTATTTGAATTTTACAGTAGGCTATTTGATTTGATCACATCTCATATTTTCCTTTTTCGTCCCTTCGACTTTAATAACTTTTCACTATCTTTCCTTAAATTATTAACAGCTTTTACTCATCGTTTTAAATTTTTCGAATTAACACGTCGCATTGTGGATGTGTAACACTTTCTGTTTAATATTCTCACTTAGTGATGTGTTTTCTTTTATAATGTTTAATAGTGGTGTTGACCGGTTTAAGCGACAATTTGCACATTTGGTGGAGAATTTTGGTAGAGGCGGAAAAAGTAGCACCCCACCCCTGCAAAGGCTGCATGTCTCACTCCCAAGGTAAGTTGACTAATAAAATTACCAAAATGCCCATTGACTTTCTTGCTTACGAAAATCTAACGCAAAGGTACAATCAGGCATGGCATGTTCTCATTGGATTGAATTATATGCAAAACTTAAAAGTCAGCCATTTTGTTTTGGACATATTGCACATATATACAAGAAAGTTATATATATATGCGTGTGTGCACATAACTATAATGTTTGCTCTATAGGGAAAGAGTTCCTGCACCGAAGGGCAAAGCATCTGCAGCTCAAGAAAATGATGTTGAAAAGCAGACTGCGGCTTCGGATGCTACAACACGCGATAGCCCTAAGGGCAGTCAGAAAGTGAAGTTGACCAAGATGGACCCCCGAGTGCTCGTAGCTTATTAAAGAGTTCCAGTATCAGTGCCTCCAAATGTATAGGTAACCAAGGAACAACAAATTCCCAGGTAATTTTTATCTTTAATTATTATTTACTATTTAATTTTATCTACTGGTTCGACCCATTCAGGTATGCATGGGTCATGGCAGTAAAAGTATAGTAGACGGAAATTTTGCAGTTGTAAATTGAAGTGTTAATTGGTGCAGGAAGAAGAGGTTGATGGGTTAGCCCAAAAGATTGAAGTTCTAAAAGCCTAAGGAGTGAAGATGATAATGTGGAAAAGGTAGCTATAGGCTTGTTTTGAAGTTAGTTTCTTTATGTGTTTTGAAACTGGTAGTTGTTGGTGTGGATATGTTAGTTAATTTATACGGTGCGTGCCCTATAGGGGTTCAATGTGGTTGGAAACTATACAAGCAATTTTTTTACACTATTTGGACTTGTGCGTTTATTTTGAACTGATTACGTTGTTGGTGATCCATCAATAAATTGTCGTTGGTAATCTGTGGGTAAAAACAATGTCGGTGATCCCTTGGTAAATTCTTTACTCGGACCATGTTTTCCCACTATTCTTATTTCACTGTGTTTGTTGCTGAAAGCCCCTATGTTTTATAATGTTACTTGATTACGCCCCTATGTTTTGTAATGTTACTTGATTACGGTTTGTAAGACGTCAACGCTCAACATCAAATACGAAAGTGAAAAAAAGCTTTTTGTATTTGTGCGTCGCTTGGTTTAAAAGAAGCTTTCTCATTCTTTCAAACACAAATTCTTTACAATATTTACTTTTAAAAAACTTACCCTTATATTATATTTATCATTTCAAGTCAAAATAAATGATATGAAAAGTTACATATTTATATCTTTATATATATATATATATATATATATATATATACACTTGGGGGAAGTTAACATTCAAACTAAAAAAATGTGCTAACCGTGCGCATCATGTAGTGTAACTATGTAATTATGTAAGAAATTACACTATGCTTTAATTGCACTATACTATAATTACGCTACTTTGTTTATATAATTACACTACTTAATTTATACAGTTAGCACGTTAATTTAATTTGTATTTGATTTAAATCCAATTTTCTTAATTCAATGGGGGGGGGGTGTTTGGAAAAAAACGGTTAATAATCAAAATATAAAGAGTAGTAATTCTTAATTTTTATCCCATACATACAACAAATCAGTAAATTATACATATTACATTATATTCATACATGCTGCTTAATATATTTATGCAACCAACATTTTAAGTTCTAATATAAAACACATTAAAAGTTTGTTACAAATATAATCACACTAAAGGTGCTCTAAAGTTACAAATATATAGCCAAAAAATGCAAATCCATACAAAATAATATTTTTAACACCTAAAATTTCACCTTATAATTTTCTATATGTTTTCTCAGTTCTCTAAATTTCAATTTCATGCGTGAATTTTAGTATTGTCATGTCAAATCATGAGAGTTAATATACATATAGTGCGCGTGTCTCAGTTTAATTAAGACTTTTATGAGTTTATCATTAAGCGTCAATATTTCAATTTATGCCAACGTCATTTTCTCAAGTTTGTATTAATGTGTTTTTAAAGTCTTCCTATTTAAAGCACGTACTTCAAGTAGTTCTAGATAATGGTTAGCGGTAGTGAAGCATGGACGGGTTTGTCGGGGCTTGTGGGCTGAACTTAAAATGTATTTAATTAAAAATTCATAAGTGAGAGGGGACATCAATTTTTCAGTCAAAAACTAGTAAATTTACATTACGTATGACCACATATATGGTCCTTTATGGCCAAATTTGAGACATATTTTGCATCAAACTTGTCTTTCTCGACAAGTATGGCACAAACTCGTTTTTCACGGCCTATTTGGTCTTTTGTTTGTTTTTTATATATTAAATATTATAATTAAATGTTACTCATATTTGGGTTTTCTTTTATAACTTTTAATGTATAAAATTTTATAAAATTCTAAATATATTGTTGGCGCGTGCTTATTTTTATCTACGCGTTGACATAAATTTACTTAAAATCAAGTTGGGTCAAAATTTATTAAACATTTCGACATAAATTTGACCCGGCTCGGTTTTTAACAAAATTTATGTCGGCACGTAGTTAAAATAAGCACGTCTTAATGGTATATTCATAATTTCGTAGAACTTTACATTTTAAAAGCTATAAAAAAATCAAATAAGAGTAAAATTTAATTTTAATAATATATAAAAATAAATAAAAAGACCAAGTAGGTCGTGAAAGACGAGTTTGAGGCAAAAAAATGTCTTGAATTTCAAAACTGGTCTTAGACGACGAGTTTATAAAAGACATTAATAGAATCCTCAAAAAAGAAGGGACATATATATTAAACATTTCGACATATTTGGGTTTTCTTTTATAACTTTTAATATATAAAATTTTATAAAATTCTAAATATATTGTTGACACGTGCTTATTTTTATCTACGCGTTGACATAAATTTACTTAAAATCAAGTTGGGTCAAAATTTATTAAACATTTCGACATAAATTTGACCCGGCTCGGTTTTTAACAAAATTTATGTCGGCACGTAGTTAAAATAAGCACGTCTTAATGGTATATTCATAATTTCGTAGAACTTTACATTTTAAAAGCTATAAAAAATCAAATAAGAGTAAAATTTAATTTTAATAATATATAAAAATAAATAAAAAGACCAAGTAGGTCGTGAAAGACGAGTTTGAGGCAAAAAAATGTCTTGAATTTCAAAACTGGTCTTAGACGACGAGTTTATAAAAGACATTAATAGAATCCTCAAAAAAGAAGGGACATATATATTAAACATTTCGACATATTTGGGTTTTCTTTTATAACTTTTAATATATAAAATTTTATGAAATTCTAAATATATTGTTGACACGTGCTTATTTTTATCTACGCGTTGACATAAATTTACTTAAAATCAAGTTGGGTCAAAATTTATTAAACATTTCGACATAAATTTGACCCGGCTCGGTTTTTAACAAAATTTATGTCGGCACGTAGTTAAAATAAGCACGTCTTAATGGTATATTCATAATTTCGTAGAACTTTACATTTTAAAAGCTATAAAAAAATCAAATAAGAGTAAAATTTAATTTTAATAATATATAAAAATAAATAAAAAGACCAAGTAGGTCGTGAAAGACGAGTTTAAGGCAAAAAATGTCTTGAATTTCAAAACTGGTCTTAGACGACGAGTTTATAAAAGACATTAATAGAATCCTCAAAAAAGAAGGGACAATGAGATTCTCTCTCTTTAAAAGAGACATTTTAAAAGTTTTCTCTGTTTTATAATTAGATATCAACATTAGCTTAGAAGTCACATAGCTAAACTCATATTAGCTAAATTTTTCATTTTAGATTAGATGCAAAGCCGAAAATAGTACACAAGGTGCACTTAGCTTCAAATACATGTAAGGCCCGTTACCGGTGCCTCATATTTGGACGTTGGATTTACTCATTCACATAAACATTTTATAACAATCCATAACTTGTCTTAAAACACATCTTGTCTTTCAAAATAAACAAAACATTAAACATAAACGTCTTGAGTCTTCTGATGTCAGCCTCTTATTCAATGTCACGTGTTCCCCTCAAGCAAGCTGTCTCATCCTACTCACCTGCGGCTGCGAGCATACTAAAAGTCAGCTACGCTGAGTGAGTTCTAGTTAATCACATAACATACAACACATACATACTTACATACTTTCATTCATACTTTCATACGTCTATCTCATTCTTACTTACCTTCATTCCTTGTGTTATAAAGAGCATTTCGCCCTATAACCTTCGCATATATTATTAGGGTATGCAACCCTTTAACCTTCGCATATATTAGTAGGGTATGCAACCCTTTATCATTCGCATATATTAGTAGGGTATGCAACCCTTTATCCTCCGCATATATTAGTAGGGTATGCAACCCTTTGTCCTTACTTTTCCTTTCATTATCATTCCTATTATTGCATTCATTCATAACATACATACATATCGTACCATATCCGAAGCGTGTAATATCCGAAGATCGTTCACGTACTGGCAAGCAATCATTCATATTTTTCACATAATCACGTAAGGCATACATTTATCACTTAGGATAAATGTATTAGCAAACATATCGAGTATGCACACAGCCCTGAAAACATAACAAGGAAGTGGGGCTAGAAACTCACCTGAACACAGTTACGTTCACCGTTAATTGTTATTCCTTTCTTGAGCTGTGCACGGGAAACTGTATAACAATTACACGTATCAATTAACTATCGTTATCTATATCGAGTTTCTAGTTCAATTATAACCTACAACGAACGGGGTCCGGGGGCAGCGCCCTGGCGGCGGGGTTCTAGGGGCGGCAACCCCTAGCGGGGTCCAAGGGGCAGAGCCCCTGGCTGGGGTTAAATTATTTTTTAATTCGTTAACTCATTCTTCATAACGAATTAAGCCTAATTCATTAGCTAATTCGTTATCTTTTGTGATCTGGTTCGTTAACCGATTCGTCATCTGATCAGCATCTGATTCGTCATCTAAATTCGTTATCTGAACATCATTGATTCGTTATTTTGATTCGTTAGTTGATTCGTTATTCTGGTTCATCCTCGTAACATAGCGAATGTCGAGTAACAAACTAACTAGTTCGTTATCTAAATATAACGAATTGGCTATCCTGATTCATTATCTGCACATAGCGAATTGGTGCGCGAATCACCTGATTCGTTATTTTAACTTTAACGAATTGGCTCAGTCTTATCCAGACTTTGACTTAGGGTCAAAGTCAAAATTGATATGAACACAACTGGTCAACAGACCCCCAGATCTGGAATATCAATTTCTATTATTATATTATTTCTATTATTCTGTATACATAAGTCATAGTTTAACCTAAAATATAAGGCCCCAGTTACCGGTGCCTCACATTTAGACGTCGGATTTACTCATTCACATAGTTCTAGTCATCAGAGTTAATAAAAACATTCGCGGAATATAAAAACTTTCATAAGTTATTACATAACGATCCATAACGTGTCTTAAAAACCCATCTTTCTTTAGAAGCTAAGTAATTAAACATAAACTGATAAACGTCGTGAGTCTTCCGATGCCAGCTTTTTATTCAATGTCACGTGTTCCCCTCAAGCGAGCTGCCTCATCCTACTCACCTGCGTGCATACTAAAAGTCAGCTACGCTTAGTGAGTTCTAGTTAATCATACAACATACAATCGGTTCACATACTTGCACACAAGCCCGAAGGGGTGTACATTATTCATACTTAATTTTCATACATAACTATCCATCCTATTTCAAGAGCCTTCCGCCCTATAACCTCACAGATATTATAAGGGCCTGGTCTCTAACATCACAGATATTATAAAGGGTCTGGTCCGCAACATCACAGATATTATTAGGGTCTGGTCCCTACCATCACATATATTATTAGGGTCTAGTCCCTACCATCACAGATATTATTAGGGTCTGGTCCCTTACTTCTTCATCTTCGTACATACTGTAATTACCTACCCGTAATATACATATACTTTTTTTTTATCATTCATACATACTCATATGTTATACATATATCTAACATACACATTCAGCTATCATATACATACCTCCCTTGTCAATACGTGCAATATTCGAAGATCGTTCACGTGCCGACAAGCTTTCATTCACATTAAAAATATACATACATAAATAACATATAAATCATACATGGCATACACTTACCATTTAAGGTAAGTGTATTAACTATCACATCGAGTATGCACACAGCCCCGAAAACATAACAAGGAAGTGGGGCTAGAAACTCACATGGATCATGTTGCGTTCGCCGTTAATCGTTATTCCCTTCTTTAACTGAGCTCGGCTAACTGTTAAATATGTATTTGTTAATTAACCTTATAATTACTTAAGTTGGTATTTTAGTTAACCAACGTATTTTCTAAGTTGGGCTTGATGGTTTAGTTCATGATGATGGGCTAGTCTTGTTTTAACTTATGGGCTTAACATTTGGGTACTTAGTTAAGTCAGTCCCATTGTCCATTAAAGCATCTGGGCCTAACTGGGTTCAGGCCCAAACCAAACAGAAAACTGAGTGGCCGAGAGCTCAAGGTAGAGAACCCTTGGGACCGAGAACCCATGTTGACCAAATACTCATGTTGATCGAAAACTCAGGTTTGACCGAGAACTATTTTCTTGACCGGGAACTCAATGGCCGAGAACCCTCAGTCTTGGCCGAGAACCCTCAGTCTCGCTCGAGAACCCTCAGCTTGGACCGAGAACCCTCAGGTTGTAACACCCCGACCAAAGGCGGATTATACATCGGGGCGCCACATATTGTTTCATTACTCGTGACACTATTGGGTGTCAATATTTAATAAATACATTCATTCGCGCACGCGCAGGGTAAACACAAGATAACATAAATCATCATAAATCAATATATTATAAATCATAATAATAAAACAGCAATAACTTGTCTTGATACATTTTAATCTAGGTCCAAAATAAAGAAAACTTCCTATGTGTCCACAAGCTCCAAAACAGCTACTGCAAACCTGAACATGTGTTAAAATAAACGTCAAACACTTGCGTGTTGGTGAGAAATCAAGTTTAATACAATACATAGATAACAATAAATCTGCGCGCAACATGTGTATGTCTGGTTTTCAACAAGGGTGTAATCTGATCGGGACCAACTCTAAGATTCATAAGACTGCCAGTGCTCACAATTGAGCTCACAAACAAGACAAACTGTGCATGTGTAAACAAAAGAGAAAATCATAAACGATAGTTCTCCCGTGTTCATCTAATGGTACCATGAAAACTGCGGAATAGACCGACAAGACGGTTAATGATCCACACATACAAATAAACAGCCAAGTCTACGTCCTCAACACATGGGATACTGCGCGACTAAAGTTCATAAACAGTTTAAGACTCTAAGTTTGTATGAACACATGAACATCCCAAAACATTAAAAATAAAAAGGGATTAGGTACGAGATTACTCACTTGATAAAGATGCGGTGTAAGATAAAGCAAGAACCAACTTTAAACAAGCACAAGTTAACCTATAAATAAGATTATTGTTTTAATGATTGGTTCTAAGTCTTGATTATAAGTTAGCATAATTAATAAGTAAATTATTATATATAATATATATATATTACCGGAAAAGCAGGGCAGAACAGGGAGGAAGACGGAGGCAGAGAGGAAGACGGCAGAGAGAGCAAGGAGCAAGAGAACAGGAGAGATTAAGTGTTTTGTGTGTGTAGTGTTAGGAAAATAATACTATTATTTATAGAGAAACCCTAGGGACATAATCCCTAGAAAAGGGGAAAAGATCTTTAACAGGATCAAGCAAAAGATATCAAAAAGCATAAGAATCCAAAAGCAAAAGATATGGAAAGATATGGCAGCTGCAGGGGGCAAGATAAAGCTGACAGGGAACAGTAAAAAAAAGGCATGGGAGGGTCAGATAAAGGTACTGGTCAAGCATGGAAAAAGTAGATCTCAAAAGATAATGTCAGTCACTTTTTCTGCCAACCAATGGGGTTGGTACGCATGCTGCGCCAAAAGTAACTTTTCAGACAAAGCAGATTAGGTCAACAGCTCAAAAGATAAGACAACTCAAAAGCAACGGCTAGATTAAACAGAAGAAAACTCAAAGGGTTCAGCGCGAGAAGGCTAAGGCGCGAAGGCAGACACAGAAGGTCAAGAGAGCGCGAGCGCGAAGGCAGACAGAACTAACCTTAACGCGTCGCGGAAAGAAATACATTTCTAAGCGCGCCGCGGGAAGAATCACATTTCTTAGCGCGCCGCGGGAGGAACTATAATTCTTCGCGCGTCGAGGGATGAACTACGAGTCTTAGCGCGCTGCGAGAAGAACTACAAATCCTTAGCGCGTCGCGGGAAGAACTACCGTTCTTAGCGCGCTGCGAGAAGAATTACAATTCTTAGCGCGCTGCGAGAAGAGTTCGTCTCGCGTATCGCTGAAACAGGTGGTCTTCACGCAGGATTCCCTTGTAAGGGGTCTGGCGCGTGGAGCTGCGCAGACAACCTTAGGCGGGAAGGAACAAAGGACAAGCAAAGAGTTAGAAGAAAAAGAAGGAAACAAGGCGTAAGGGCGGGACGGCGATAAGAGGGAAAAGAAGGCGGAAAGAGAGAAGGAGAGGGACGGGACGGCGGAAAGAAAGAGAGAGAAAGAGGCGGGAAGGAAAACATATATTATTATTAAAAGTAAAATATAAGTATAAATATTAAATCATAAAAGAAAGAGATCGGGTCAGAGAAACGGGTACCTGGGTCGGGTCGGATCGGGTCAGATGTCACAGTCTCCCCTACTTTAAGAAATTTCGTCCCGAAATTTATCTCGAAGTAGGTTGCGCAGAGAACAGGTGCGGGTACTTGATCTTCATTTGATCTTCCCTTTCCCATGTAAACTCGGCTCCGCGCTTGGACTCCCAGCGAACTTTCACGATAGGGATACGACTGCGCTTGGTTTGCTTAACCTCGCGATCCATAATCTCAACAGGCTTCTCAACGAAATGCATAGATTCATCAACTTGAACTTCATCAAGTGGAATGTGAAGGTTCTCGTCAGCTAAACACTTCTTGAGATTGGATACATGGAACGTTGGATGCACATTACTGAGCGCGGGCGGCAGGTCAAGTCTGTAGGCAACTTTTCCTACACGCGCGAGAATCTTAAATGGTCCAACATATCGAGGAGCAAGCTTACCTTTCTTCCCAAAGCGGACAACACCCTTCCAGGGCGACACTTTGAGGAGAACAAGATCACCAACTTGAAATTCGAGAGGCTTCCGCCTACGATCTGCGTAACTCTTCTGTCGGCTTCTGGCAGTCAGCAGATGATCACGGATCTTGGCGATTTTATCGGTTGTCTCTTGAACAAGTTCGGGTCCTGTGATTTGAGTTTCACCCACTTCGCTCCAACAGATCGGGGAGCGGCACTTACGACCGTAAAGTGCTTCAAATGGGGCCATACCAATACTGGAATGATAGCTGTTATTATAAGAGAACTCGATCAAAGGCAGGTGTGAATCCCAATTACCTCCAAAATCAAGAACACAAGATCGGAGCATATCCTCAAGAGTTTGAATAGTTCGCTCAGACTGACCGTCAGTCTGAGGATGATATGCCGTACTCATGTCCAAGCGAGTTCCTAGCGCAGATTGGAGAGATTTCCAAAAGCGAGATATAAAACGGCCATCGCGATCGGATATGATGCTCAAAGGAGTACCATGGCGGCAGACAATTTCCTTGACATAAAGCTGCGCGAGTTGCTCAACACGGTAGTTTTCACGAATGGGCAGAAAGTGAGCAGACTTAGTCAAACGATCCACTATTACCCAAATACTATCATGTTTGCTTGCTGTCAAAGGTAACTTGGTAATAAAGTCCATCGCTATACCTTCCCATTTCCATGTAGGAATTTCTGGTTGTTCGAGCAAACCAGATGGGCGTTGGTGTTCAGCTTTTACTTTAGAACAAGTCAGACATCTAGCTACGAACACAGCAATATCCTTCTTCATACCGGGCCACCAATAAGTAATGCGCAAATCCTTGTACATCTTATATGCGCCGGGATGAATAGAATACCGAGATTTATGCGCTTCACTCAGGATATCAGCGCGAAGATTCTCATCAAAGGGAATCCAGATGCGATTAAGATAACAGAGAATTCCACTCAGATTGGGCACAAAATGCGCTTCCGCGCCACACGCTAACTCGGCGCGAAGGTTACCATTACTGATGGATGCGCGCTGCGCGTCACGAATACGCGATTCAAGGTTGCTTTGAATCGGCGCGAAGTGAAGCTGGGTGCGCGGCAAGATACAGTTAAGTTGGCAGGGTTTTCGGCTGAGCGCATCGGCTACCACATTAGCCTTACCAGGATGATACCGGATCTCACAATCGTAATCGCTGATGAGTTCGTTCCATCGGCGTTGTCTCATGTTGAGTTCCTTTTGATCAAAGATATGCTGAAGGCTTTTATGGTCAGTGTAAAGGATACACTTAGTACCATAAAGGTAGTGTCTCCAGATCTTCAAGGCAAAAACAACTGCACCAAGTTCGAGGTCGTGAGTTGTATAATTCTTTTCATGAACCTTAAGTTGCCTTGATGCGTAAGCGATAACCTTGCCTCGTTGCATAAGAACACAAACGAGACCTTGGTTGGAGGCATCGCAATACACGACAAAATCATCATTACCCTCAGGTAGCGCAAGAACAGGAGCTTCACACAACAATCGCTTGAGCGATAGAAAGGCTTCTTCTTGCCTCGAGCCCCAAATATACGGTTTACCTTTGTGCGTTAAAGCTGTTAAAGGCAAAGCGATCTTTGAGAAGTTCGAAATAAATCGCCGGTAGTAACCAGCTAAGCCCAGAAAGGAACGGATCTCAGAAGGAGAGGATGGCGTAATCCAGTTCTTGATTGCTTCAATCTTGGATGGGTCGACATGAATACCCATCTTGTTTACAACATGACCAAGAAACTGTACTTCATCAGACCAGAATTCACACTTGGAAAGCTTTGCATAGAGCTGCTCGGTTCGAAGCTTTTGCAACACCAACCGGAGATGTTGCTCATGCTCGGCCTTGGTCTTAGAATACACCAGAACATCATCGATAAACACAATCACGAAACGGTCCAAGAAAGGCCTACACACCCGATTCATTAGATCCATGAAAACGGCGGGTGCGTTGGTTAGACCGAAGGACATGACCAAGAATTCAAAATGGCCATAACGAGTTCGAAAAGCAGTCTTCGGAACATCTTCATCGCGGATGCGCAACTGGTGATAGCCAGAGCGGAGATCAATCTTCGAAAAACAAGAGGCACCTTGGAGTTGATCAAAGAGATCGTCAATACGCGGTAAAGGATACCGGTTCTTAATGGTGAGTTTGTTCAACTCGCGGTAATCAATACACATGCGAAACGATCCATCTTTCTTTTTAACGAACAACACCGGAGCACCCCAGGGCGAAGAGCTAGGGCGAATGAATCCTTTAGCAGTCAACTCTTGAAGTTGGCTTGCCAATTCTTGCATCTCAGCGGGCGCAAGACGGTAAGGAGATTTGGCTACGGGGGAAGCACCAGGGACAAGATCAATACGGAACTCAACTTCACGAGCGGGAGGGATACCAGGAAGATCATCAGGAAAAACTTCAGGGAAATCACGCACAACAGGGATATCGCGAAGCTTCTTCTCTTCAGCAGGTTTGACCACATGGGCTAAGAATGCAATACACTTCTTCCGCATAAGCTTTCGGGCTTCGGCGCAAGACATAAGCTTAAGACCGCGGGAGGGTTTTTCGCCGTAGATATGAAGATCACCATTTTCTCGAGGAATGCGAATCAACTTCTTGGCGCAAATAACTTCGGCGCGATTATGCGTAAGCCAGTCCATACCAATAATAACATCAAAGCTCCCAAGAGGCATGGGGATGAGGTCGATCAGAAAATCGTTGTCGTTAAGGTTAAGCGTGCAATCTTTAATCACAGAGTTAATTAAAACAGTTTCGCCATTAGCCAATTCAACTGAAAAATCTTCTTTTAAGTCGCTGCGCGGTCGCGCAAGCTTCTGCTCGAAGGCGCGAGAGATAAAACTTCGATCGGCGCCAGTATCAAAAAGTATAGAAGCATAAAATCCGTTAAGCAAAAATGTACCATTAACTACGTCATTATTCGCTTGCGCTTGGTGCGCGGTTATGTTAAAAGCTCGTCCACGCATTACTTGGTTTGAAATCTGGTTTACCGGATTCGCTTGTGTGATTTGCACTTGTAGTCTCGGGCACGCGTTCCGGAAATGACTGGGATCACCGCAGTTAAAGCACGATCTGGGTCGTGGGTTTTGGTAGGTTGGTTGTGGGTTCTGCGGGTAGACTGGTGGTGTTGGCGCAATTGGATTGGCGGGAAGGACTCTACAGTTTTCTGCAGGGTGACCAGCGCGGCCACATCGGGTACAAAGTCGACACGGGGTTTGGGTTGGGTGGTGAAATCTACAGGTTGGGCAAAAGGGATGGTTTCCTGTGTAAGGTTTCTTAGTTGGCGGGGCAGGGAGTGCTGGATTGGTTAAGGCATAGTTGTGAACTACAGGGGGAGTTGGGTAGGCTGACAGAGGGTTAGGCGCGTAAACTGGGGGTTGATAAATGGGTTGCTGGGCAATGGGCGGGTTGGTAAGCGCATAGGCCTTGCGCCTGCGCTTGAGGTTGTTACGGTTTGAGGGTTCTGGTTTGGTTTCTGTTGGTTCAGGGGCAGTCTTGGTGAGTTTGGTCTTCTCAGTTCCCCGCAGGAACAGGGTTCCTGCTCTGACATGGTTGTCGCTGAGCACAGCGGCCAACTCGATGGCGTCAGAGAGGGTAACTGGGTTTCTGGCCCATACAGAATCTTGAATTTCCATGGGGAGACCCCCAAGAAATTTCTCTATGGCTCGGCGGGAAGGGGTAACAAGGTGAGGGACCAGCAAACTTAGTTCATGGAAACGCGTCGCGTACTCGCGCGCTTCACCGCTGTATTGCTTCAAGTTCCAGAATTCTTCCTCCAGGCGCTTAACTTCGTTGGGAGGGCAGAATTCTCGCGTCAGAATTTCCTTAAATTCCTCCCAGAGCATGCTGGAAGCAGCTTCTGCGCCACGCGCATGAGCTACTCCATTCCACCATGTAAGCGCTCTAGATTCCAGGACACTGGAAGCATATAGGGTTCGTCTGTCTGAGGGGCATTGGGTGTGGAGGAAAGTGTTTTCTATTTTCTCAAGCCACTGGAGCATCACGGTGGCTCCTTCAAGACCTGTGAACTTTGGAGGGTTACCCGCGTTGAAGGATTTAATGTTATAACTGGAGGTATTATTTTGGCTCAAGGCTTGGGCTATCGCGGCGGCCATTTCCTGGGAACGTTGCTGTCTACGCATGCGCGAGGCTTCTCTTCTCTGAAATCGGCGAGATAGCGGAGGCATTCTATAAAAATTTTAATTTTAGTTAATATCTTGGTTTTAGCGCAAAGTATGACTTGATAAAGCTTGGTTTCGCGGAGTTAGATACTATTAAAAGTTAAAGTAAAATAAATGACTTTAAATGCAGACTTAATTAAGGTAACAAATTCGAATCGAGAATCGACAATTCATGTATCACCATGATCTTCCAAATTCTCAATTTAAAATGATGAGTAAACGAGTATTGGAGATTGACGATTCATGTATCACCATGACTTTTCAATCTAAAATATAAAATATACAAGAAAATGAGTATTGGAGGTTGACAATTCATGTATCACCATGACTTTTCAAGTCTCCAACCTCAGAACATAATCGTAAATGGAAATTGAAAATCAACTATTCATGTATCACCATGACTTTTCGGATTTTCAATCCCAACAAACGAATATGTAAGTAAAATCAATAAAAATCGAATTTCAACAAAAATCGAAATATCGCGAAATGAAACATAAAATCATATATTGCGCAAGCGCGAGCATATTCATAAATAACGAGTAATTAACAATAAGCGCGCAAACATGAGATTTCTCTCATGCGCGAGAAGGGACTCTTAGGTATTCTAGGCCGTTACGTCTAACCACATATCCTAAAGTCAACGAGCTCTGATACCAATCTGTAACACCCCGACCAAAGGCGGATTATACATCGGGGCGCCACATATTGTTTCATTACTCGTGACACTATTGGGTGTCAATATTTAATAAATACATTCATTCGCGCACGCGCAGGGTAAACACAAGATAACATAAATCATCATAAATCAATATATTATAAATCATAATAATAAAACAGCAATAACTTGTCTTGATACATTTTAATCTAGGTCCAAAATAAAGAAAACTTCCTATGTGTCCACAAGCTCCAAAACAGCTACTGCAAACCTGAACATGTGTTAAAATAAACGTCAAACACTTGCGTGTTGGTGAGAAATCAAGTTTAATACAATAGATAGATAACAATAAATCTGCGCTCAACATGTGTATGTCTGGTTTTCAACAAGGGTGTAATCTGATCGGGACCAACTCTAAGATTCATAAGACTGCCAGTGCTCACAATTGAGCTCACAAACAAGACAAACTGTGCATGTGTAAACAAAAGAGAAAATCATAAACGATAGTTCTCCCGTGTTCATCTAATGGTACCATGAAAACTACGGAATAGACCGACAAGACGGTTAATGATCCACACATACAAATAAACAGCCAAGTCTACGTCCTCAACACATGGGATACTGCGCGACTAAAGTTCATAAACAGTTTAAGACTCTAAGTTTGTATGAACACATGAACATCCCAAAACATTAAAAATAAAAAGGGATTAGGTACGAGATTACTCACTTGATAAAGATGCGGTGTAAGATAAAGCAAGAACCAACTTTAAACAAGCACAAGTTAACCTATAAATAAGATTATTGTTTTAATGATTGGTTCTAAGTCTTGATTATAAGTTAGCATAATTAATAAGTAAATTATTATATATAATATATATATATTACCGAAAAAGCAGGGCAGAACAGGGAGGAAGACGGAGGCAGAGAGGAAGACGGCAGAGAGAGCAAGGAGCAAGAGAACATGAGAGATTAAGTGTTTTGTGTGTGTAGTGTTAGGAAAATAATACTATTATTTATAGAGAAACCCTAGGGACATAATCCCTAGAAAAGGGGAAAAGATCTTTAACAGGATCAAGCAAAAGATATCAAAAAGCATAAGAATCCAAAAGCAAAAGATATGGAAAGATATGGCAGCTGCAGGGGGCAAGATAAAGCTGACAGGGAACAGTAAAAAAAAGGCATGGGAGGGTCAGATAAAGGTACTGGTCAAGCATGGAAAAAGCAGATCTCAAAAGATAATGTCAGTCACTTTTTCTGCCAACCAATGGGGTTGGTACGCATGCTGCGCCAAAAGTAACTTTTCAGACAAAGCAGATTAGGTCAACAGCTCAAAAGATAAGACAACTCAAAAGCAACGGCTAGATTAAACAGAAGAAAACTCAAAGGGTTCAGCGCGAGAAGGCTAAGGCGCGAAGGCAGACACAGAAGGTCAAGAGAGCGCGAGCGCGAAGGCAGACAGAACTAACCTTAACGCGTCGCGGAAAGAAATACATTTCTAAGCGCGCCGCGGAAAGAATCACGTTTCTTAGCGCGCCGCGGGAGGAACTATAATTCTTCGCGCGTCGAGGGATGAACTACGAGTCTTAGCGCGCTGCGAGAAGAACTACAAATCCTTAGCGCGTCGCGGGAAGAACTACCGTTCTTAGCGCGCTGCGAGAAGAATTACAATTCTTAGCGCGCTGCGAGAAGAGTTCGTCTCGCGTATCGCTGAAACAGGTGGTCTTCACGCAGGATTCCCTTGTAAGGGGTCTGGCGCGTGGAGCTGCGCAGACAACCTTAGGCGGGAAGGAACAAAGGACAAGCAAAGAGTTAGAAGAAAAAGAAGGAAACAAGGCGTAAGGGCGGGACGGCGATAAGAGGGAAAAGAAGGCGGAAAGAGAGAAGGAGAGGGACGGGACGGCGGAAAGAAAGAGAGAGAAAGAGGCGGGAAGGAAAACATATATTATTATTAAAAGTAAAATATAAGTATAAATATTAAATAATAAAAGAAAGAGATCGGGTCAGAGAAACGGGTACCTGGGTCGGGTCGGATCGGGTCAGATGTCACACAGGTCGGGTGTGTTCAGCTCATCTTTCTATCTTTATCACTTTTACCTAGCTCCGTTAACTGTTTATGGTTCATATCATGAACTTTTAACCATTTTTCTCCACCATTCATAACCGTTTTACACCCATCATCATTACGGCTTCAAGATCTAGCATGTTCTAGTCATAAAGTTTAAACCTTTATAATGCTAAAACGTTCTAGCTAGATCTAGGGTTTCCTTTATGAACCGTACATAATCATAAGTTCGTTAAGTACATTTTAATCCTCAAGTTTGCAACTTTATGGTATAGCTATACTCGATTTACTATCCTACTAAGTTTCATGCAAAACCGACTTCGTTTACCCGTCCTTTTTACAAACCGAACACTACTCGTTTTACCCGAAACGAACCAACTAACCCGTTTATTATCAAGTTTATTACTTTATCAATAATCATGACCCGATCTATCATCCTACCAATTTTCATGTAAATCTGTTAATGAAAAGTTAGCATTTTTAACAAAAACGTACATTTGAGATTTTTGTATAAATCACTCAAGATGCTCAAAACCATATCAAACGAACTCCGATTTGAGTAATTCAAGCGGCCACGGAACCGTCTCACCCCGATCTACAAATCCATCAGCTCACCTTCGCTGGAAACCGCTGCTACAGTTGCCGGAACAGCTGAACAGTTGCCCGAATCTTCACTTTTGAGCTGCTATGGTTTTGCTGATATAAATCGGGCTTCCCGACCTCTGATCGAAGATCTAATCGGTGGAAATCTTCATTTATATACCATGAACAATCAGTTAAAATTTGAGACCGATCCGACGGCTAGATCTCCGGGAATCTTTGTGTCTTTATGGGTGGTTTTCTCAAAAACGGGAATTGGGTTAAGTGTGTGTTTTGATGGTGTAGGCTATGGTGTAGAGATGTATGAAAATGGAAAAGATTAGGGTTTTAAGGGGTATTTATACTTCCTTAAGCCCATGGACCTTATGCACATCTTTCCTTTTTGATCTATAATTAATTGCATCTAATTAGCCTACTTATCCTTCCATCTTTATTATTTTACTATTTATCTATTAACTCAAGTAAACTTTTTCATCTTAAATAAATAATATATTAATTATTTATTCTTAGAAATTTCGGGATGTTACATAAAAACCCAAATCAATTACTCCTATTTCACGCATCCATCCTCTTCCACGGATCTCTACCTTCAATTCATTTATCCAGCAAAGTCCACCATCGATGAAGCTGTTCACCAGCCGGATGTTTTATCTACAATATATCGTCCTACATATGACTGTCTTCACAATCCATCAACGTTACTATCGGTTAATTAAATCATCATGTTTTATTTTTTGTATTTTGATTTAATTGAAAATATATTCTTTTTTTATTTCATACCGGTCAACATTACTACAGATTTAATTTTACTAAAATTGGTTTTAATTATATATTTATGAAATTTGGAAATAATTAAAATCATATAACAATTAAAATAAATATAAAACCCTATCGGAAAACCGTAATAACTTCACTATATCAATTCAATATTGGATTTTGATATAGAATCTAAAGATATTATAACAAAGTAATATAAAATACAAAACCTTACCGGAAAACGTTACCGAAAACCGTAATAACTTCCACATATCAATTCAATCTTGGATTTTGATTTAAAATCTAAAGAGATTATAAAAAAATCACATAAAATTAAAATAAATATAAAACATTAGTGGAAAACTTTACCGGAAAACAATAGAACCTTACCAGCAAAACATATAACAAAATCGGCCATTACCGGAATATAGGATACGGTGGAGGAATAAGCTGAAAGAGGGAGGAAACGATGATATATATATATATATATATATATATATATATAAATGGTTATGGTTTTCAACATTGAGATTTATATAATGTAAATGAGATGATTTAGTAAGTTTTTGAATTCTTATAATAATTAGAATAATTAATATCATAATTACATTAATAGGTTAATTATGATATTTGACCGGATTTTAAAAATATTTAATAATTATTAATAATCATTGATTGTCTAGTATTTTAATTTATTTTGAATTTTTTCACATGAACTATTAATAATCACTGATTGTCTAGTATTTTAATATATTTTAAAAAAAAATTATTCACATGAAAAATAGAGAAGTGGTAGATAAAAATAGAAAGTTTAAGAATATTCCAATAGGAAAAGGCCATGTTGAGTTAAAGTCTATTGTTTTAATAGTATAGTTAGATTTTCCCACAAGTAGGCAACGGCTGTAAATGGTGACAAAAGCATTCACATCAAGAAAGATTAGCAAATACAATCACCATTAAACATTTTAAAACTTAAATAACTAGAAGATACAAAGCAACTAATATCAAATTGGACATGGAATAATTAATTTTATGATACAAAATTCCAATTACAAATTACACCCGTTACAAAGAATATAAAGAACATAGCCATAAATAATCAGGCAGAAGTTGGTGGTAGATTAAGACTGTTTAATCCTGATTACATCCCCTTCACCTCCCAACTTACTTATAAATGCTCAGCTTCACCTCCCAATTGCACTCATATTTTCTTTCCATCCCTTCTTCCTCTGTAATATTCAAACACCCAAATGACAAGTCCGTCCGATGCTCAATCCGCCATTGAGGCAGTTAACACTTCAAAAAACATTCCGAATATCGTCGAAGCCATGAGAGCTTTGATCATTTTTCCATATGTTCACACAAGTAACACTTTTAGAAAGGTCAAATGCACTAACTTATTTAAATTAATTTTTTTTGGAACGACCAACTATTTTAAATTATGTTGAATTAAATTGAGTTCTCATCTTAGAAAATTTAAAACACTTTGAACTCGAGATTTCTATCTTTTTTTGAATGAAGTTACACAAAATCCGTTTTTGACCGAATCTTCAACCCGTGATCTTAAAGGGAGCAACACTACACTAGCACCTAACTCTAAAAAGTAAAAACTGGAATCGTCTCATGTGTAATTTCCATGTTTAAGTTCGAATCATTTGTTATTTTTATTTATTGTTTAAATCTTCCTATTCATTTATTTAGTCATGTTTATATATTTTTTTAATAACAGTGATTTTCATATATTTGCAATTAGTTATAGCATAATATATAGTTTTATGTTCTTTTAATCATAGCTATATATTATAGCAACTTACTATGTATTACATGGCATTTAGACTCACAACATAATCAAGCTTGAAATGTTAAACTTAAACTCGACCTTCTTTACTAAACGAGCTCGGCTTGTTTATAGTTTAAACTAGTCGATTTGAACCTTTACGCTCTGTCCCCGAGTTCAATATATAAGAGAAAATAAAAGAGAGGAAAAAAAATTCTTTTATTTTCTTCTCTTTTACCTTTCCTTTCTTCCTATTTTCTTTCCAAATTGAAAAGAAAACAATTCATTTCAATTTACTCTTTATTTCTCCTTATTTTCCTTCCATCTGTTTTCTTTTCTTTCATTTAATGAAACACGGGAACACAATTTTCTCTCATCTCCTTTCTTTTCCTTTTTTAAAAAAAAACCTCTGAACACGATAATTTTTTTCTTTCCCCTTATTTCATTTCTTTTCCATCAATAAATAACTCAGAAACACAACGTTAGTGAGTCAATTCTAAAAAGCCTATAAGTATAGCTTGGTGAGCAATAAATGTTACATTTATAACATCATTAATTGTTCATAAAACAATATTTCTTTTCATACTAAGGTAGCGTTTGGTATGTATGAATGGAGGGCGGAATGGATTGATGCATTGCGAGGGAATAAAGAAAAAGTGTGTTTTGTTGATTAAAGGAATGGAATGACCTATTACCTAGTCCATTCCATTCCTTCTAAAACACCCCAATTTCATTCCATCCATACCCCCATGTTTTTTTTCATTCATTCCCTCTTTCACCCTACATCACCTCCACCACCCTCCCGCCACCACCACCCACCACCTTCAACATCCACCACCACTTCCCACCACCACAACCACCACCAACCATCACAGTCGTTCACCGCCGCCGTTACTGCCACCACCAACCACCACAGTCGTTCACTGCCGCCGTTACCGCCACCACCAACCACCACAGTCGTTCACCGCCGCCGTTACCACCACCACTACTCACTGCCACCCGCCCGCCGCCACCATCAACCGTTGCCCTCACCACCACCACCCGCCGCCCACTCCCAACACCGCTTGCCACCTCCACCACTATCGCCACCACACACCCCCAACACCACCACCACCACCAACCACCATTATCTCCCGTCGCCCACTACCAACCACCAATGCCACGACCGCCACCTACCTCCCACCACCACCGCCACTCACTACCATTTTAATTTAATTTAATTTTTTTTCCTACCTATCAAACAATGCAAAGTAATCATTTCATTATCATGTGGTAACCAAACATCTCATTAGAATGGTAATAACCAATTCCATTCCTTTGTTCATTCCATTACCACGTTCATTCCATTCCATCATCCATTCTATTACCTCATACTAAACAGACCCTAATAAAAAAATCTAACTATACTATTAAACCAAAAGAGTTTAAGTCAACTTAGCATATTCCTATTGGTTGTTTTATAAAGTTTCCATGTATATCTATCACTTCTTTAATTTCCATATGAATAAAAAAATCAAAAACAGATTAAAATTATATACAATCAATTCTTTGTAATCTCTTTAATGATTAAAATTATTGATTCAAATGCAGTTTATAATTATTAATATCAATTTCTATTATTTATATTATTTCTATTATTCTGTATACAAAGTCATAGTTTAACTTAAAAACCCAAATCAATTATCTCCTCTTTCACGCATCCATCCTCTTCCACGGATCTCTACCTTCAATTCATTTATCCAGCAAAGTTCACCATCGATGAAGCTGTTCACCAGCCGGACGTTTTATCTACAATATATCGTCCTACATATGACTATCTTCACAATCCATCAACGTTACTACCGGTTAATTAAATCATCAGGTTTTATTTTTTGTATTTTGATTCAATTGAAAATATATTCTTTTTTTTTATTTCATACCGGTCAGCGTTACTACGGATTTAATTTTACTAAAATTGGTTTTAATTATATATTTATGAAATTTGGAAATAATAAAAATCATATAACGATTAAAATAAATATAAAACCCTATCGAAAAACCGTAATAACTTCACTATATCAATTCAATATTGGATTTTGTAGGTTCCTAGCCGGATCTACACGGAAGTATCTCGTATTACGTAGGTGCGGAATCCCTACGTACGATGATACGAGCGATAGATTCGATATACGTTAAAACCATGCACAAATACACGTTACAATACTCAAAAGACACGTTGTATTGCAACCCTTCAACACGTGATGTTCAATCACAATTACACGTTATCTCCAAAAAAACTGCTCAATACAACCCGTAACATATGTATATATATGTTACGACAACTTCGCCTAACAGACTAGGCGAAGTTGTCAATAACTTCGCTTGTCCACAAGTTCGCTTATATCAGGCGAACTTGTGAGACAACCTATCTAAATCAAACCAAAACAAACTAACACGATTACAGACACAAACATAACACTAGATACTGAACTACTGACATCATGTACCAACAGACTCCCCCTTGGCAGTAGCTTCATATCTCTATCTTTAATCACGTGTCTGGTAATCCCAAAATCTTGTATCTCCCGTCTTCAAGCATGAACTCCCTGTCTTACACAGACAGAGACAACTCTTTGGTATTTCTTGGCTTCTTCTTTCCATGTAGGAATATAGAATATCTTTTTCTCGTTCAGCACCTGCTAATCAGCTTTAGACAACTTCACCAAGTGCATAGGATCATACACTCTCAGCACCTCTTGTTCATCTTCATCCTCCATGACCGCTTCAGCTGTTTGACTATCGACATACCACCATTTCAGATTCTTTAAGACATCCTTGGGCATTTGTTTCATCGGCACTTCTTTTAAACACCGGATAGGCTTATACTTCATTACCATCCAAGGTTTGCCATCAGCTCTCATTCCTCTGTCTTTATCTTCAACAAGCTTCCCTTTCTGCGGCTTTAATAACTCGAACTTTTTCTCTTTTATACTTTCTTTCCACACGATCTTTCCAATAATCCTAGCCATATTATCATCACTCCTGTTTATCAACCCCAACTTGGCTAAATCCTTCACCTCACACTCCGGCAAGGTATTCAATGATCTCAACAACCTTTTGAAGTACTGAACTCCGTCAAAACGTTTAATCACAAACAGCCTCAACTGGTCATCATACAACCAGCATATTATCCCCTTCTTTGATTCAGCATACCCTTTGATATTATAACTCTTTTTAAACATAGTTGGAACCGCTGGCTTCTTTGTCTTTACGAACCATTGAGCGTAGCCTTCTTTCCATCTCGGCTGCTCTTCCCATTCAGTCTCATCGCTTCCCATATCTTGACCCACATTTGACTTATCAACTTCTGGAATTTCATGCTCAACATTATCCTCCACAATCTCTCCCTCTTCAACCTCACTGTCAATCACAATCTCAGCTCCTATTTTCTCAATCTCTTCAACCGGTAACACATCGTCGTCGCCCACGGTATCATCATCCAACATCTCCTCATCATCCACTACCACCACATCATCACCCCCTGATCCACCTGTTGCACTAGTTGACTCCCCCTGAGATGTGGAAGTCCCAAGAGTTTGTTCAGTTCTTGGAAACTCACCACCTGCACCTTTCGATGCATTGGGATCATCGTCTCTATCATTACTCTTCTTCATCCTCAACTCATCGCCCTTGCAGCTCGTCTCCCCCTGAGATGCTAAGAACTGTTTTAAAGCATCAAAAAGTTTACCGTGCTCAACGAGGAGGGACGACTGAATCTGATTTTCTGCAACAAGGCGCTGGATAGCGTGAGTCTGGATCAGGTTGATTCTTGACTGTTCTGCCACGACCCTTTCAAGAGCTGCTATCCTGTCTGAGTCAGATAAAGTTGCATCAAAATCAAACCTCATATGAGAAGTGTCTTGAGCATACGGGGGAGAAATTCCCAAGGTAGCCGGAACATCAGAAACAGGCTGAAAAGTAACCGCATGTGGTATTGTAACAGATAACCCTGCAGTGGCAACAAGTGTCGACTCAACGAATCTTGCAACAACCTCCGATGGAGTAAGTATAGGAGGTGGTAAGGAAACAATTTCTGGAGCCGAAAGCTGAAAGGTAGTGGGTGGAATGCCAAAGGAAGATGATGTAGTTATCACGGGAACACCCGAGGTGATCGGTCCTGTCACAATCATCGATGCAGGGACCATAGTCATACCCGATAAGGCGGGTGGAGAGAAACGAACCACCCTCGAGCTTTCACCAGCTCCCAATCCTTCACTAGTTCTAACCCTTTTAGATCGACAAATAAACCGATCTAACTCCTCCTCAAAATCAGATTCACTGTCATTTGTATCTTTCTTTCTTTTTCCATGAATCCTTTCTTGGGCGACCAGAATCTGTCTTGCTTCAGCAACATCATCGGCTGAGGAGTCAGAGTCTGTTCTCTCAGAATCAGCCACAGATGTAGCTACCATTGACACATCAACACCAGAAACCTCTGCTACTGAGACATGAATCTCTACCTCAGGATCAACTCGTTCCATATCAAAGAACCCTTGTCCACCAAACGCAGATTCAAGGTCTACTTGTTCCTCCGGTGCCACAACTGGAGCAGCAGGCAATGCTTGCTGTACCACTGGTGGTGGTTGAGAAACAACAGCCCGTTGCGGTGCCGGATCCCGAAACTCGTCTCCACGAGGAGCAACATACGCCGGGTTTATCAAATACCCAAATAACGGAGTATGCCGAGGACGGAGCTCTGGTTTACTTCGAGCACTCGACGCCCTGCGTTGTGCGAATATTCTCTTAATGACACTCTCTACATATCGAATGGGACGGCGCTGAGGTAGCGAAGGAGCCACATGATTCAGGATCATTTGTAAGAATCTTGGATACATCAAGAATCTTTCACGAGCTGCCACACGTCTCTGACGGTCTATTTCATAAAACACCATCTGACTGAAGCTGTAACGCTTGTTGTAAGTCAGTGCTGTCATTGCCGATTGCATCGTGGCACCCATACCGTCCGTACCAGCCTTACGACCCGACATGCATACGATCATCACATGCATGAGAAAACGCCATTGATCCAACAAAAATCCCTTACGCTTCTGAGTGTCACCCAATGGACCGGAATAGCCCATTCGTAAAAATGCACCATCTCTGAATGGAGCAGTAAAGTCTGTAGGATCATCTCTAGTTTCATTCCCGAACTGCAAGGCGACCCTTATCTGCTCAGATGAGAACTGCACCTCCTGATTGTTAACGGTGGCACGCATGACTGGGGGCTCGACTCTACAATCATACTCTACCGTTTGCCAGAAGTCTTCAATGTTCGGCAGAGATGGGCAGAGTTGTAGTAATAGCATGGAAGATACGCGAGCGAATAAGGAAAGTGATGATCTCGCGATAATCATCAACACCGCTAGCATCCGGATCCAGAGTGATGTACATATTGTGACCCGGAAAGAATTGACGGTTGTTATCACCACCTTCGTCACCACCAGCACCACCGGCTCCTGCTACAGCTGCCATATCTGCATAACAAACGGTCTAAGTTAGAAAATCGTCAAAGCAGATCACAACTTCGCCTATTACCATGAGTGAAGTTATGATAGCTTCTGGTGTATAGGCGAAGTTAGGGAAAGGGAGAAGTTGAGTACAACTTCGCCTTTACTATAACTTCGCCTGATAACAGATAAGCTTTTAAATAATATAAAGAACCAGGCGAAGTTAGGTATAAGGCGAAGTTAATGATAACTTCGCCTAACCATAACTTCGCCCCTTGAACAACTTCGCCCCTGATTAGTTAAAGATTAAAGCAGCAGGCGAAGTTAAGCCTAAAGCGAAGTTGAGAACAACTTCGCCTAAACCTAACTTCGCCTGAACTGAAACGGCGAATGTTCAGAAGGCCAGACGATGCTTGTTTGGTATTTGGTGATTGTGGACAATAAAAACATGTTACTAAAGAGATCTAGACGATCACATTGGTTACGAACACGTTAAAAGGAGTTTGAAAAGTGGGTGTTTAAAGGTTTGCATGAACGAGATCTCAAATCGGACCGAAACGACATCTGATTAACATCATTGACAAGAATTATAAGTCATCCCGACCCTACACACCTTTAACACGGATTGAAGCTGAGATTAATAACAAGGTTTGATTCGAGAGTTAACTTCGCTGAGGTTTATAAAGTAATAAGTTCGCTTAGTTTGAAAGAATATGCACAGTGTCTGACCAAAAATCTCTTTATATACGGTTTAAATTATACAGGCGAAGTTAGGGTTAACTTCGCTTACCCCGTAACTTCGCCTGTTAACAAGTTCGCCTCTTAGACAACTTCGCTTAGTATTAAAATTTACACAACAGTCCCTTATAATTTTGAACATTATGCAATTGTCTTTTAAAACTTCCGTTTAAGATTTAAACGTTACGATCAAAGAACCATGTAACCAAGTTTTCAACCATAAAACAAAATATGTAATGAAAAATTTTAGTACTTAAGTAAACGGGATCAAATTTCAGTCTTGACAGGGACTAGCATGTTTTAGAAAAGATCCGAACGGGAATCATACTAATTAAGTGACTGTCACATAGATCCATGTTCAGCGGTATTATGACATAAAGAAACAGGTTGTAAGCAGGTAAACAACTTAGTATGGTTTTCATCGCTTCTGTGATATGGATTAGGTTCAATTAAGCTCAAAATTTAAACAGACAAACATCAGAGATTGTGATGTCTCCCATCTATTCTCAAAGCTTATTTGACTTTCCCCGAGTCACCCCGAGTTGACCTCGACCCGTAGTGTCTGATTAAACAGTAAGAACATCTTGAACTTTAGAGTCTTCTTCCCGTTCTCTTTCTTGCCTCTTGATTGATAAGTATAACGTAATAGGCTTCAGAAGGCTTAACATCATCATCATTTTTTTTAAATAATAAAGATTTACATAGCTTCAAACAGTAGACTACTGCAAGTCCCGAATCTGGATCACTGCAGGTACTTGACATACTATCTTCTCGGAAATCAGAACACTCACGGGCTCGTGTATGACTGGGTAATCACTTTTCTGCCTATCATTCGGAAAGATGTATATGGAGACATACACAACTCTGAATGAGTCTCCACTTTAAATCGAGAAGATTTAGTTAGTATCACTTCTACCTTTACGCACCATAAAAAGCTACCATAACATACAATGACTGTTCTAGAGTCTTTTAGGCCTAATAACTTCACTAGTTAAGAACACAGAATTAGTTTGTGTATCACTTTCCAAGGTTGGATCAACTTTCTTAGAAACATTGTATTGAAACTTCTTACGAAGTTATAGACTTGAAAAATTATATCATCTCCCCAAAAAAAATTTAAATTCTATCGCCCCGATCAAGTCAAAGTCTTCAGGTAAACGGTTTTCCTGAAGATCCAATGGATCAGCTGGACCGACCACATACGAGTATGTGTCCTTCTAACTAAGTATGAACGACTGTTTTTCAGCGAAAGAACAAAACCCATCATAAACCGCCCCGGTCACTTTCAGTCATCTGGTCAATGGCTATCCTCATAATCTACTAGTAGAAGTAAGGACCAAACATATCCGAAGATGTGTCCTTCAAACTGAAGCAACCGACATAATTCTAAGCGATAGTGATGGTTTTTTTTTATTTGAAACGAGAAACACAGTTACTCGGGATTGATCATCCCATTAAGCTCACCGAGATTTTGAAAACGAGTTCGGTCAAACGCTTTAGTAAAAAAATCGGCGAAATTATCCAATGAATCAACCTTTTCTAGCACTATTAATTTCTTCTCGGCACAATCCCGTATAAAATGATGACGAATGTCAATGTGTTTAGTTTTGCTGTGTTTTACGGGATTGTTAGTTACTGAGATTGCAGCAATGTTATCAATGCAAATAAGAGTTTGAGTGAAATTCAGACCGTAATCGCGCAATTGCTGTTGTATCCAAAGAACCTGGGAGCAGCAGTTTGATGCTTCCATGTACTCTGCTTCACAAGTGGAAATGGCTACTGAGGTCTGCTTCTTGCACTGCCATGACACCAATCTTCCTCCCAGAAACTGACATCCACCGGTTGTCGACTTCCTGTTCTGATTGCAACCTCCGTAGTCAGAATCTGTGTAAGCGACCAAATCCAAGTCTCCCTCTTTCGTGTACCACAATCCCAGCTTAGGCTTGCCTTTGAGATACCGCAGTATTCTCTTCACTCCCTTCATGTGAGATTCCTTTGGGCTTGCCTGAAATCGAGCACAGAGACAAACTGCAAACATAATATCAGGTCTAGATGCAGTTAAATACATTAAAGAACCTATGATTGCTCGATATTGGGTGGGGTCCACGTCTTCATCACTGTCCGAATCAGCACCCAGTTTGTGGTTGACGCAAACCGGAGTATCAAATGGAGTGTTGTCCTCCATCTTGAAGCGTTTGAGAACGTCTTGGACATATTTAGTTTGATGGATAAACATCCCATCTTTCTTCTGATCAACCTGCAATCCTAAAAAGAAAGTTAATTCACCCATTGCACTCATTTCAAACCTCTTTTTCATGACTTCTTCAAACTCCTGACACATGACTTTTGATGCAACAAATATGATGTCGTCCACGTAGACTTGAACTAGTAGAAAATCTCGCCCTTTTCTCTTGACAAACAGCGTGTTGTCGATCTTTCCTCTTTCGAACCCATTCTCAAGTAAGTAATCAGATAAGGTTGCGTACCAGGCACGAGGGGCCTGATGTAGTCCATATAGTGCTTTACTCAGCTTGTACACATGATCAGGAAAGTCAGGGTCAGGAAAACCCGGAGGCTGTTCAACGTATACTACCTCATCGACTTTACCATTAAGAAAAGCACTTTTCACGTCTAATTGGAACACCTTCATTTCATTGTGTGCAGCAAATGCCAAAAATAGTCGAATCGCTTCCAATCTTGCCACAGGAGCAAACACTTCATTGTAGTCGATTCCTTCTTGCTGATTAGTAAAGTGCACTGTGTACTCTTTGTCACAAATCTGAGACACGCTCAACAAATTATGCTTCAACTCCTCAACAAAATTCACCTTCTGTAACTTCATTTTACCATTTGTCACAGTTCCAATACCAGTAATTCTACCACCACTCTCTCCAGCAAAACTTACCCTACCTCCTTGAACAGGTTTCCATTCGTGTAACAAATTCTTGTTACCTGTCATGTGCCGGGAACAGCCACTATCCACAACCCACAGAATGTTTACAGTTCCTGTCAAAGTTTCGATTAAAGAACCTGAATTTAGTAAAAGCGACCTCGAAAACACGGCCGACCCGAGGTAACCCGAGGTGAGCTCTACCTCGGGTCGTCCCACACGACTCCCCCTCTCTGTTTCTCTCTAGCTACTTGAACTGAACACACAATGCTCTAACTTTCTGGATACTAAACCCTAAACAAGACACACATATATATAGAAAACCAACTTCGCGGGCTTGGGCTTGGGCCAGTAGGCGAAGTTACGGCGAAGTTGTTCTAACTTCGCCTATGGCGTCTCCGCTGGTCTGAATTGCATAGCGACAGTCACAAAATGCACCAACAGACTCCCCTTTGACCGTTTCTCTCAATTCTAACAAACACAAAAGATCATCTGTTACAAAACATGCACCAACAGATTTTGATATAGAATCTAAAGATATTATAACAAAGTAATATAAAAAATAAAATAAATATAAAACCTTACCGGAAAACGTGACCGAAAACCGTAATAACTTCAACATATCAATTCAATCTTGGATTTTGATTTACAATCTAAAGAGATTATATAAAAATCACATAAAATTAAAGTAAATATAAAACATTACTGGAAAACCTTACCGGAAAACAATAGAACCTTACCAGCAAAACATAAAACAAAATCGGCCATTACCGGAATATAGGATACGGTGGAGGAATAATCTGAAAGATAGAGGAAACGATGGTATATATATATATGATATATATATATATATATAAATGGTTATGGTTTTCAACCTTTAGATTTATATAATGTGAATGAGGTGATTTAGTAAGTTTTTGAATTCTTATAATAATTAGAATAATTAATATCATAATTACATTAATAGGTTAATTATGATGTTTGACCAGATTTTAAAATTATTTAATAATTATTAATAATCATTGATTGTCTAGTATTTTAATTTATTTTAGAATTTTTATTGTTTACATGAACTATTAATAATCATTGATTGTCTAGTATTTTAATATATTTTTAAATTTTTTATTCACATGAAAAATAGAGAAGTGGTAGATAAAAATAGAATGTTTAAGAATAGGCCAATAGGAAAAAACCATGTTGAGTTAAAGTTTATTGTTTTAATAATATATTTAGATTTTTCCACAAGTATGGCATTAGCTGGAATGCAGATTAAATGGCGACAAAAGCATTCACATCAAGAAAAGAAAGATTAGCAAATACAATCACCATGAAACATTTTAAAACTTAAATAACTAGAAGATACAAAGCAACTAATATCAAGTTGGACATGGAATAATTAATTCTTGCTAATTTTAAGCAAAGTTAACAAAATTCCAATTACGAATTACACCCGTTACAAATAATATAAAGAATATAGCCATAAATGATAAGGCAGAAGTTGGTGGTAGATTAAGACTGTTTAATCCCGATTACATCCCCTCCACCTCCCAATTTACTTATAAATGCTCAGCTTCACCTCCCAATTGCACTCATATTTTCTGTCCATCCCTTCTTCCTCTGTAATATTCGAACACCCAAATGACAAGTCCGTCCGATGCTCAATCCGCTATTGAGGCACTTAACACTTCAAAAAACATTCCGAATATAGTCGGTTTGAACCTTTACGCTCTGTTCCTGAGTTCAATATATAAGAGAAAATAAAAGAGAGGAAAAAAAACTTTTATTTTCTTTTCTCTTTTACCTTTCCTTTCTTTCTTCCTATTTCTTTCCAGATTGAAAAGAAAACAACTCATACCAATTTACTCTTTATTTATCCTTATTTTCATTCCATATGTTTTCTTTTCTTTCATTTAATGAAACAAGGGAACACAATTTTCTCTCATCTCCTTTCTTTTCCTTTTTTTAAAAAAACCTATAGAACACAATAATTTTTTTATTTCCCCTTATTTCATTTCTTTTCCATCAATAAATTAACTCAAAAACACAGTGATAGTCCATTCTAAAAAGCCGACAAGTATAGCTTGGTGAGCATTAAATGTTACATTTATAACATCATTAATTGTTCATAAAACAATATTTCTTTTCATACTAATAAAAAAATCTAACTATACTATTAAGCCAAAAGAGTTTAAGTCAACTTGGCATATTCCTATTGGTTGTTGTATAAAGTTTCCATGTATATCTAGCACTTCTTTAATTTTCATATGAATAAAGATGGTTTAAAGATGCCCGGTATGCCTAATCAAAGATTGGTTCTAAAAGTTGATGTGCCAATAATGTTACTAAGGAACACTGATCAAAAGAACGATTTATGCAACGGAACCATCTTACAAGTAATTAAGTTGGGGAGACTTTTATCGAAGTACAGGTTATTTCAGGTACTAACATTGAGTTTCGCACTTATATAACTCGTAGTGGTCTAACTCATTCAGATAAGAAACTGCCATTCATATTTAAACGAAGACAGTTTCTTGTTACGGATTGTTTTGCAATGACCATTAATAAAAGTCAAGGCCAATCAATAGCAAAAGTTGACATATAACTTGCTTATTTGCTATTTGTTTGTTACAAAACAAAATGTGTTTAATAAAGCAACTCTAAAAGTTTCAAAATGAAGCTTTTCAAAAGTTACTTTTACTTTTTAAAAACAAAAAAGCAAATCAAAAACTTCCCCAAACACCCCCTTGCTCCCACTTATTTAAAAATTTGAATTAAATTTTATTTCCATAACCTTTACCCAAATTTAGAAAATAACCTTTACCCAAATATAGAAAAGAAAAAAAAGAAGACACCAATTTAATAATAATAAAATAAGAGAATAAAGCTAAAGAGTACAATCTATTAAAATAATATTATATTATTATTATATGTATTTAATAATTATTTAACGTAATTTATCCACAAAAAGTTATAAAAAAACTTGATGTGAAAGCTTTGGCTAATTACCTAAATGATATATATTAGGAATCAACTATATGTCAACTACACTTGAATGAGAATTAATTTGTTATTGAATATTGATTATGATTTTATTTTAAAGATCAATTAATTATAGTATTATGAAAGACTAAATTTATGTTTTTGATTGTCATATTGTTACCTACAACACTTTTTAAAATAAATATACCATTGCTTTTATAACTTTCAAGATTCATACATTATGCATTTAAAGAATCAAATATGCATATTATCTACTAGGTTATCTAGTGATTTTGGAATATGCGCAGAGTTCAAGAGATTTGGAGATCTTTGAGGATCTTGATGTTATCTTCTCACAAGTCAACATCCATCTAGAAGCTTAAAAAAAATAAATAAATATAAAAAAGTCATATTTTGTAAGTGTTGTACGGTGGCTACAAGAAGGGAAAAAGGGAAGTAGGATATGCTGCAAGAATTTAGTTAGTTTGTAAACTTGAGAAATTCTATCAAGATATACAAAGATTTGACTTGATATTATCTACTTTAGTTTCATTGCTTTTATGGCATTATTAAAGACATACTAAAAATAAGAGAAGTGAGTCGACATGCTATTATTCATTTACATGGGTGTATAATTTCATTATTATATTAAATTGATTATGTCAAATAAAATGATGTATTGCATAATTCTTATATGTTTAGATAATACTTATGCATCTATATTATTAGTAATTTATATTCCTGGCATTACCAGGTTTCACATGAGAAACGTGTCAGGCTAAATTAGTGGACTTTATGTTGTTAAGTATGTTAGTATAGTTTTCGAATTAACTTTTGTTTGATGAGTTTTGATATTTTGGGTTTGACCTATTTTGCTATAAGCCATCAGGCTTATCTTGAAACCAATTCATAAGCACTTTGTGAATCTTACGTCGTGTCTCATATTCCTATAGTGTTGTTTGTTTATAAGTTTGTAACATAGTGCAAAAAAAATTGCCCTAAAATTGGGGTTGTTAATATTAAATGTACAATTTTATATATATATATATAGAGAGAGAGAGAGAGAGCAAGGTTATAATAAGAAGTATATTTTTTTAAAAAAGTAAGAATTGATTTAACCATTAGATCTAAAGGACAAGATTGTAAACAACCTTGGCATGTTAATTATGGAATTTAATTATCCCGATCAAACACATTAAATATATATTTTATATTAATATAAACACACTAACCCGTATAAACACACTAATCCGGCTGTAACATTAACTACATATTCATACTTTTAAAAACACACAAATTTCAAATCTAACATAAACACACCAGTTTCAGATATGTGGGTGTATGAGGGGAGCGCTTTTTTTACTACTGATAGCGTCGAAAACTCAGTAAATATGACTGGAGAAAGTGGTGATGACCGGAAAAGGAAGAATGGTGGTGGTTAACGATGGTTCATAGTGGATGGTGGTGGTTTGTGGTAGGTTATGGAAGTGTTTTCTCTCTCACATGTGACTAATTAATTTGATTGTTTATTTTCAAATTTAATATAATACAGTAGAAGATAATTCCCATGGAGTGTTATAAAACAAGTACAAAAATAGAACACACATAAGAAAAACACTACAGTGAACCACAACTATTGGATCATCGATTCCAATGCTCCAGATCTCTTCATACACTTTTTAGAAACACATTACTTTTTAGTATAACCTCACCCTATATATATATATATATATATATATATATATCTTAGTCTAAGAATCTCATTATTACAATTATATAGTTTGACTTTCCTTATTTGTTAAAAAAATCAAATTTGAATAACTTTAATAGCTTAAATTCAAACTAAATCCATTTTAATGGAATATTTGTAACGAAAAACATTACAATGTTTTTTTTTTTTTTTTTTGCATTCATATTATTTACTTTTGAGAATAATTATGATGAAAAGTGATGATACTTCATATTGCATAAAGGGAGTAAATACAAGTATAAGGAGGCAACTAAATCTCATATTCTATTTGAGATATACACCATATCAATTATACATTAAATACAATATATTTCAATTAATATCATCTAATACCCCCCCCCCCCCTTCAATCTGCATGGTGGAGGACCGAGACGTAGCAGTGTCCGAAAAGACTCAAAAGAGGCACGCGGAAGACTTTTAGTAAAAATATACGCCACCTGAAGATTGGTCAAAACAAACTTGGTGTAAAGTTTGCCAGAACTAACCAGCTCGCGAATAAAGTGACAATCCAAATCAATATGCTTCGCCCGTTTATGAGATATTCTTATTCGCGAATAAAGCTGGTTTCCCTTCAAAATTGTACCAAAATTCATATTCTCTTGCACACACTTTGTAAAGGGTTAAGGGTCTCCGTAGAAATATTCTTAACATTGTACCAAAAGGTGTCTCATAGGTTAATAATGTAAATTCCTATAAAAAAATGAAGAAAATTATGTCTTCTTTGAAAGATCAAGCAAGTACAACAAACTTAAGTGATGACCTGAAGAATCTCAAATTAATGAACGATACTTTTAGGTTGATTGAATAGCCTCATATTACACTATCTTATTCTTGTCCTCACTTTGTGTCAGGAGCTTCTTAAAAAATGAAGGAAAACCGGATAGTGAATATTAGCTGTAAAAATTGTATAAGTTATTGTAGCAAACCAAATCAATAACATAAGAGAATACTAGCTGTCCGAAAAGACTCAAAAGAGGCACGCGGAAGACTTTTAGTAAAAATAATTGCCACCTGAAGATTGGTCGGAACAAACTTGGTGTAAAGTTTGCCAGAACTAACCAGCTCGCGAATAAAGTGATAATCCAAATCAATATGCTTCGCCCGTTTATGAGAAACAGGGTTTTGAGTCATGAACAATGCACTTTTATTATCACAAAGAAGAGTTGGCCTGTCTGGAGGTAACGCATAGAGCTCACGGAGCAGATGAGTGATCCATACAATCTCGGCTGCGGTATTTGCCATGGCACGATATACTGATTCACAGCTAGATCGCGAAACGGTAGGTTGCTTTTTTGCACTCCAAGAGACAAGATTTCCCCAGAAAAAAATAGAGTAACCATAAGTGGAACGTCTGGTGTCAATGCAACGAGCTCAATCAGCATCTGAGTAACCAAGAATCGAATTCTTCTTAGGGCGAGTAAAGTGAAGGCCAAATGAAACCGTGCCCTTGACATATCTAATAATCCGCTTGACTGACTGAAAATGCATCACGGTTGGAGCATGAAGAAACTGACTAACCTGATTCACAGCGTAGGATAAATCAGGTCGTGTGATAGTCAAGTACTGCAAGGCACCCACTAAAGACCGATATAAGGTTGTATCCGGGAAGGGATCACCATCGGCTGTGAAGGACTAGTGCGGAGCTAAGGGCGTAGCTGCCGGTTTAGAGTATAGAAGTCCTGCCCTCTTCAAGATATCAGTAGCATATTTCGATTGAGCCAAAAACAAACCATCATCAGTGTAAGGAACACTGATCAGGAGAACGATTTATGCAACGGAACCAGCTTACAAGTAATTAAGTTAGGGAGACTTTTATCAAAGTAAAGGTTATTTTAGGTACTAACATTGAGTTTCGCACTTATATAACTCGTAGTGGTCTAACTCATTCAGATAAGAAACTGCCATTCATATTTAAACAAAGACGGTTTCCTGTTGCGGATTGTTTTGCAATGATCATTAATAAAATTTAAGGCCAATCAATAGCAAGAGTTGACATATAACTTGCTTATTTGCTATTTGTTTGTTAAAAAGCAAAATGTGTTTAGTAAAGCAACTCTAAAAGTTTCAAAATGAAACTTTTTAAAAGTTACTTTTACTTTTTAAAAAACAGAAAAGCAAATAAAAAACTTCCCCAAACACCCCCTTGCTCCCACTTATTTAAAAATTTGAATTAAATTTTATTTCCATAACCTTTACCCAAATATAGAAAAGAAGAAAAAGAAGACACCAATTTAATAATAATAAAATAAGAGAATAAAGCTAAAGAGTACAATCTATTAAAACAATATTATATTATTATTATATGTATTTAATAATTATTTAACGTAATTTATTCACAAAAGAGTTATAAAAAAACTAGATGTGAAAGCTTTGGCTAATTTCCTAAATGATATATATTAGGAATCAACTATATGTCAACTACACTTAAATGAGAATTAATTTGTTATTGAATATTGATTATGATTTTATTTTAAAGATCAATTAATTATAGTATTATGAAAAGACTAAATTTATATTTTTGATTGTCATATTGTTACCTACAACACTTTTTAAAATAAATATACTATTGTTTTTATAACTTTCAAGATTCATACATTATGCATTTAAATAATCAAATATGCATATTATCTACTAGGTTATCTAGTGATTTTGGAATATGCGCAGAGTTCAAGGGATTTGGAGATCTTTGAGGATCTGATGTTATATTCTCACAAGTCAACATCCATCTAGAAGCTTAAAAAAATAAATAAATATAAAAAAATCATATTTTGTAAGTGTTGTACGGTGGCTACAAGAAGGGAAAAAGGGAAGTAGGATATGTTGCAAGAATTTAGTTAGTTTGTAAACTTGAGAAATTCTATCAAGATATACAAAGATTTGACTTGATTATCTACTTTAGTTTCATTGCTTTTATGGCATTATTAAAGACATACTAAAAATAAGAGAAGTGAGTCGACATGCTATTATTCATTTACATGGGTGTATAATTTCATTATTATATTAAATTGATTATGTCAAATAAAATGATGTATTGCATAATTCTTATATGTTTAGATAATACTTATGCATCTATATTATTAGTAATTTATATTCCTGGCATTACCAGGTTTCACATGAGAAACGTGTCAGGCTAAATTAGTGGACTTTATGTTGTTAAGTATGTTAGTATAGTTTTCGAATTAACTTTTGTTTGATGAGTTTTGATATTTTGGGTTTGACCTATTTTGCTATAAGACTTCAGACATATCTTGAAACCAATTCATTAGCACTTTGTAAATCTTACGTCGTGTCTCATATTCCTATAGTGTTGTTTGTTTATAAGTTTGTAACATAGTGCGAAAAAAATGGCCCTAAAATTGGGGTTGTTATAGAAAATGTATATATATATATACCCTAGTCTAAGAATCTCATTATTACAATTATATAGTTTGACTTTCCTTATTTGTTAAAAAAACCGAATTTGAATAACTTTAATAGATTAAATTCAAACTAAATCCATTTTAATGGAATATTTGTAACGAAAAACATTACAATGTTTTTTTTTTTTTGCATTCATATTATTTACTTTACATATATTGTTCACGACATTATTATTATTATTCAATATTAATGTAGATTTTTTTTTGCATTATTATTCGTTTAAGTTTTTATTCAATATTAATATAGACTATTTTCTCAAACATTAATATGTTGACCAAATCTCTATAATTTCTATAAATATAGATTACTGTTTTCCAAAATACATAATGATATTTTTAAAAACTTTCTATAATACACATCACCAACATTTAATACTATCAAATGTTAATCAATAATATTTATGAAAATATGGATCTAAACTAATGACACTTTAAATGTTAAAATAAAGGTGTATTATATTTGTAAAACTATCTAACGATATAAATTTTAATATATAATAAACAAGTTGAATATTTATTATATATTAACTTAATACATAATTCATAATTAAACATTTACTTAAATTTAATTTTATGTAAGAGATTTTTAAATAAATGACTTCTGACATTTCTATAATTCACAAATTAGATTCATTTATTAGTGTTGCGTAATATTGTTTCAAAACTAACTAACACGGTTTTTAAACTATATGAAATTACATCAGTTTGGGAATGTTATGTTTTGAAAGGAATATTTACTCCTCTTGGTCGACAACGATGTGTTTTATAATTGATAAGTTTGCTAATGATATATTGTTTCTGGAGTGTTTGGAACAGATATTTAACAACGAAGTGGTATTAGTAATATTACAAATGTTATCATATTATTTGTTTTATAGATTAAAATACTTGCTTATTTTTTGTTACTTGAATGGTTGAATGCCTGAATTAAACCAGGTTAGCAATGGTGATATCCAATCTTAAGACACCGTCAATGCAATATTGGAAACTTTTAATTTGTATGTTTAATATCTATGATATGGGACTGTGACTTCTGTATTTTTAACTTCTCTTTTGTTATGAAGGAGAGGATCTCCTTTGGTAAGAATAGTGCTACTCATATGAAAATTGTTGAGGCAAACTTTGTTAACAAATCTAAAGAGGAACATCGAGTAAATTTATGACAGTGTTGACGGTGCAGTTTCAAAATTAGTTACTAAGTCTAAGACAAAAGATGTTATAGGTGATGTTGGGATCGAAAATAAAATCTTATGAATCATTTTATATGTTATTATTATAACATATATGTTTATTTAAACTTTTGTAATTGTTTATAACATATGAATCCATTTTCTTTATAACATATTAATTATATTATAGTTGTACTTTTAATTTCAAATGATGAAATTACCATTTAACTAATATTCATGATGTAATACCTTATAATTCGAATTTGTAGCAACCAAGCAAGTCCAAAAGACTCACAATACAAAATTGATCATTCATTTCAAATTTCTTATTGTTTGAAAGAGATGAAGGTTGTGAGTTATAGTTTACTTTTAATTGTTAGTTTGGTACCATATTGTTCTTTTGTATTATTAGATTATAAATATGTTTTGGTATATTGTTAGTTCAAATACTAGCTAGATTATTATGGATTTGGAACTATGACCCGGGTTTGAAAAAATTAAATATATTTTTTACAAGTTCTTATGTTATTATTTTTATATTTTTAACCCGTGTGTAACATGAACTCTAATATATATATATATATAATTGTTCCCTTAAATATACTAAATGGTCTATGATATTAGGATGATATTGTTTTTTTTTTTTTATATTTTTAGGTGATGAAACAATTTGGAGATATATATTGTAGGATATAGTAGGGTGATAATAAATAAATAAAAATATGAAAATTATGTATGTATGATGACGAGGGACAACTATTAGAGTGAGCTAAATATGATGAAGATATTATAGAGTTTTATTAGTTGGGAAATAGAGATTAAAAAATATATAAAAAAATAAAAATGTAAGAAAAATAAAAGGTAGAAAATTAGTCGATGTCTCCATAATGCAGGAAGGGTTTTTGGTGCACAAAATGATTTGTGCAAATTATGTTAGTTCTAATATGTGACAATAATAATTATTTTTAGAATATATGAATGTATGATATCAACGGTTCCTAATTAGTGTTAAAAATTGTGAAATAATCGCAATAAATGAGCAAAAATGGCTAGGAATCATTACCAGGTGTTGCCACTGAAATAGACGGGTTTCAAGGTGCGTCCGAGATCAAAATATTATGTTAAAAACGTGAGAATGGTAGGGTAACAAATTTAGAGCAGAACCTTTCTAAACACTGCATGATCGATAGGCGAATATGAAGGTTTAACAAAGGTTCTCATGTTACCTTTCCGGTGATTCGTTCTAGGAGCTTGATGAGGGCTGGAGTGTGATGAGATTAAGCTTAGGGGCTACGAATTCTTTGTGTAAATTAGTTTGAGGAGGGTTAGAACTTAATTAAAAGAAACAAGCATAAAGATTCACAAGACATGACTAAGGTTTGTCTTACCGATCATGTGTATTGAGAACCAAGCTTGTGATATCAGATTTGAGGCTGATATCATTTCTTTTATTATGTGTATTCAATAACCGTTTAGCATAATTTATCCACAAAAGAGTTATAAAAAATAGATGAGAAAGTTTTGCCTAATTTCTTAAATGATATATATTAAGAATCAACTATATGTCAACTATACTTGAATGAAAATTAATATTATATTGAATACTAGTTTGAGCCCCGTGTATTACACGGGGAATTAATAAAATTTTAAAATTTGAACGTTAATCAAAATACGACAACACAATTATCATATATTGTTAATAAAATTACAATTTATATTAAAATTATAGGAATTACTAAAGAAACATTACGTAAATATTTACTAATAAGAAAAATTTTCCTTGTACACTACGTTTGCGGTTGTGTTGGTCAATATACCTAGTTTATCAATAATCAAAATTTTTAGTCAATGTCTGCTGTAAATCTTGACAAAGCGACCATAGATGTCCGTATGAAAACACGGGTTCTTTCAAGTACAAGCCAACCATAAATAATAAAACAATATTATATATTAAATCTAAATCTTAAATATGTATATAAGCGAAACCTCCTTAAATTCTCTCAAGCCATCAGATTGCTTTATTTGTAAATGAATGTTTCTCATGCATTCAAACCGAATTCACGGGTACGGGTATCACCAAACCCAGATAGCCTTTTAAACAGGTTATAACATCTCATTATATTAAAAATTAATCTCATCAAATATTTGATATCAAAATCCTCTAAAATAGATATATACTAAAAATTAGTATCCGTTTTTTAAGATATTATTTATAATTAAGAAACAATTTTATAGTAAAAAACGGGTCACGGGTCTCACCAAACCCATATAGCTTTTAACCGGGTTATAACATCTCATTTATTTGTGAACTCTTTCATCATCAAATCCTAAGTATATTAATAACTTCCTTACAATAAATAATATTAAAATCCAAAAAAATATATTAATATTATAAATGAATAGTATCTGTAATAAAAGCTAATTATATATATGATAGCTAAGAAAAGAACTTCATGTTTCTAGCTTTCCAAAATAAACCAAAAGAATAAATTTAAATGGTTAGTATATGGATAAACAAATTTATGAGAATGTAGTCAATATATATAATGAAAATTTAAAAGGAAGAAAGTATTTTAATTGTCTTTTATTTTACATTCCTGAAAATACTAAAAAAAATAATAATAAAGCAATCTTTCGACCACTTCTATCTCATTTGGCATTTTCTTTTTTATAGCTAAATTGTTTCATTTTATTACATTAAAATATAAAAAGAAAAAAAATAAATAAACAAACATTAACATTCTTGCTTTATACATACATAAGAATAAAGCTATTTTGGGTTGGGTAATGATCCACATGGGATCCAAATAACAAATGGGTTTAAAAAAGTGAGGATGATTGAGAGAGTGACAAATGACACATAATGATATTCTTTTATTAGAGTAGTAGATTGATTAAGACTTTATTTTGAAGATCTATTAATTAAAATATTATGAAAGACTACATTTATATTTTAGATTGTCATAACAGTTTGTTTTGTAACATATATTTAAAATATACTTATAAAAAAAAGAAATGTCTTAGATATTGTTCATCTTTTAACATTGATGTGCAACAAATATTTAAATTGATGTGTAAATAATCTTAGAGTAATAAACATTACGGTTGTTGATGTGTAACAAATGTCTTAGATAAAATTCATCTTTTGAATCAACATTGAGATAGACGTTTTGTTGATCAAAATTGTAAAATTGTTTTGTTGATTTAAAGATTAATTTCGTTGTTTGCTTATTATTGTACTCATGTTATAATTTATAAAATATTTTAATTTTTCATTTATCTTTGTTAGTTTTTGTATTTAATTCAAATAAGTTATGATGTCTTATAATTCATATAAAATTATCATTTATTTATAAATACAACATTTGCATTTTATAAATACAACAACGTCATTATAGGTATACCAAATGATCTTTTGATTGGTGATTCATCTGATCTGATTGATTTTGTATATCCAACATTATTGGAAAAATTTAACGATATTTCATATTTTCAAGAAAGGGTCATACTTGCACTTTTAAATGAGGTTGTCTAAGATATTAATGAAAAAATTTTGTCTTTGCTTCCCGGAGAAGAAGTTAAATATCTCAGTTCTGATAGTATAGACAAGCCTAATTTTGTGGATGGTCAAAGAAGGGATGGGGAAGGGCAATTTGGTAATTTGCAAGCAGGTGAGAATGATGTGGCAGATAGTTTGAATTCGGAAGTCTCGCTTGATGACGTGGCAGATTGTGAGATTGCATGGGAGGAAATTACCTTGGGTGAACGTATTGGATTAGGTACTACTGATCTATCTTGTTAATTTTGCATATTTTCACTGTTCTAAGGTACTGCATATTTTCTGGTCACTAATGTTAGAAAGTGTGACTCATAAAGTTTTAACGTTTGCAAACATGCCTCTTCAACTTAGAATATTTGTAAAATTTGGTTGTTAGTTAATGGTATTGCCTCCTAATTTTAATGAGTATTAATATTTTTTCAATGCTAGTGACAAAAAGTGTTATAAAACAAAGAGACCAAATTTTAATATTTGTAAAACTTGGTTGTTAGTTAATGGTATTGCCTCCTAAGAATAAGCCCATTAATAACTGTCTCTATGTTGCAGGATCGTATGGTGAGGTGTATCGTGGTGATTGGCATGGAACTGTAAGTTAATTTCATAATGGTTTCACGTGTGTTCGAATTTCGCTACCTTTTGTTTTGAATAGTTATTTAACATTTCTCACTATTGGGTCGTGTTATATTATGTGTGGATCATTTAAATTTTCAGGAAGTTGCTGTTAAAAGGTTTCTAGACCAACAAGTAACGGTTGAATCCCTTGAGGAATTCAGAAGTGAGGTATAATCTGCTCTCTCTAACGATTGCAATATATAAAGGCGTATTCGCATGTTAATTTAGTTTAATCAGTTTAATTCAATCAATGTGAGTATGCTAATTTAATTAAACCATATATGTCCTTACTGTTTGTTCTTTGATGTGAAGGTGGGCATCATTAAAAGAGTTAGGCATCCCAACGTGGTACTCTTCATGGGAGCTGTCACACGCGCTCCACATCTTTCAATTGTTACCGAATTTCTACCTAGGTAAACTGTAATATTATATTATATAATTTTCAAGATCATCTTGCATGTTTGTAGGCATGGTAATGAGACATATATTATTATCATCTTTTGCAGAGGTAGTTTGTATAGACTAATCCACCGGCCCAACAATCAACTTGACATTAGACGGCGTTTGAGGATAGCCCTTCATGCTGTATGCTATTTTCTGCAACCTTTTGATTTTTTTCTTGTATAAAATATAATATAATACTCTGTTGTGTATTTTGTAAAATTTAACTTTAAGGCCCGTGGCATGAATTATCTGCACCATTGCACGCCAGTTATAGTTCACCGTGATTTGAAGTCACCAAATCTCCTTGTTGATAAAAACTGGGTTGTAAAGGTACCATACCAGCCTTGTGATACTCGATTAAGACAGAATTTCTTATTTTAAATATATGTTATTATATTTTTTTTATCATTTCATCAGGTTGGTGATTTTGGGTTGTCAAGAATGAAGAGCAGCACGTTTCTCTCATCAAGGTCTACTGCAGGGACGGTATGTGTTTGTTGGATCATACTTCTTTAACGATTGTAATCATATTAACTAAATACGAACATAATTTTTTGTATTAAAGTTGCATGATTTATATTGACAATTCAATGTGGTTGCATATGATTTTTTCAGGCAGAATGGATGGCTCCGGAGGTCCTACGAAGCGAGCCTTCAGATGAAAAGTTGGTATTTTTTACTCTCTTATGTAAATAATTTATTTTCTTGTATAAGAAGGGAAAAAATGTATTTTGTTTTATTTTGTGTTATGATGATTGAGGCAATGCATTGCAGGTGTGATGTTTACAGCTTTGGAGTCATTTTATGGGAGCTATGCACGTTGCAACAACCGTGGGGTGGAATGAACCCGATGCAAGTTGGTGCTGTTGGGTTTCAGCATCACCATCTTGAAGTTCCTGATGGCGTGGGTCCCGCCATTGCTGATATTATTACAAGATGTTGGTAAACGTAAGTACTCCATTAATGGGTCAAACGGGTTGCATATCAGACACATTTACTTACAAATGGGTTAACTTGAATTGCATTTAGTTACATGTTGGTCACATGGGTCACGTAAAACAGGTTGAAACTTGCCCTTAAGTCTACTTTTTAATGCATGCAGTGATTTATTTAAGGGTTTAGACGATTATCAATCATAAGTAACACATTAGTTGCATATAAACTTATATTAAAGAAACATAAGTGTTTGCAGGTAATTAGGACTTATGAGAAGAGTTTTTATGACATGATTGACTGATTGTTGACTTTTTTTTTTTACTGATTTATAACCTGGATCTCGAAAGATATATAAAAGTTTATAATTAAGTGGATGACTTGGTACTGGTTGTTGATCTGAAAGATGACTACATCATTTGGCCCCATATGAAATCTATAGTTGGCGATTTTGTTGGCGAACGTGTGATGTCCCACCTGCACAACAATAAAACTATATATAGTTAAGTCTCACTATTGATGATTATAAATCAATAGGATTAGGGCTGTCCAAAAAGCTCCTGCTCGCTCGGAAAAAGCTTGCTTCAATTGGCTTGGTTTGAAACCGAGCTGGCTCGTTTTGTAAACGTGCCAAGCCTGAGCTGAGGGTGGCTCACTCATTAGTTCGACTCGGTTTGGCTTGCATTAATTTACGATTACTTTAGTTTATTATATATGTGTATATGTACGTATAAATAAGCCGTTTATGATATTTTGTTCAATGACTTTTAAATATTTTGTTGTTTCTAATGAGTTTATGTTATTTTGTTGATTCAAATCGGTTTCGATCGCTTTATCTTTTGTTGATAGAAGTCACAAATCGAATGTTTGAATACTGTATCTTCAGTTATGTTTTGATAAAATGATTTTTTAAACTGAGCCTGAGCTTGCCCTAGCTCAACTGTGAACAGCCTTATATTGACATTGTAACCTAATGTCTCACACTTTTTGATTTGATGCTACCAGCGCCTATCGGCGGGAACTGGGCTTGTCTTGGTTAGTAGTGCCCGCCCATTCTGTCTCGCCCGCCCGCCGACCCATGAATTCTTCAGAGCGGGCCGGCAGGCCGGGCGTACGGGAACCGTCGAAGAAGTGCCTCAACGCGGCGCAGCCGCTACTTCTCCTCCTTTAAGACAAATAAATACAATTGAATACGATTAACACAATAGAATCACTTTCAACCTCATTTGCATTATCAAAGGTATCTATTGGAATGCATATCGTATCAGGGTTTCTAGTATTGAGCCTACGGTGTCATTAGGTTTATTAAGGTTTCCTTGTAATGTCTATAGTAATGCAATAAAGAATTTTATAATGTTATCAATATCTGAGATGGGATATATAATAAAATGTGCGTACTTTTGTTGTTATGTTTACTCAGCTTGAAGCAGAGTTCTTCACAGAGTATGGTGAGGCAAGCAGGTACCAAGTTCAAGAAGTTATAGGCAAAGGAAGTTATGGTGTTGTGGCGTCTGCGATTGATATACAGGCGAAAAGGTTGCTATCAAGAAGATTAATGATGTTTTTGAACATGTATCTGATGCCACACGGATCCTTAGAGAAATCAAACTCCTTCGCTTGCTCAAACATCCTGATGTTGTACAAATTAAACATATCATGCTTCCGCCTTCTAGAAGAGAGTTTAAGGATAGTTATGTTGTTTTTGAACTAATGGAATGTGATCTTCACCAAGTTATCAAGGCCAATGATGATTTGACACCTCAGCATCATCGTTACTTCTTGTACAGGTCTTTTTCTTCATATGATTGTGTGCACGTTTCTAATAGTTATTAATATTATTACTTATATTATTGCATTTTGCAGCAAATGTGTTTCACCGAGATTTAAAACCCAAAAACATTCTTTTGGACGGTATGTCAAATTTCTTGTCTCGTGTAATTAGAGACCAATGGTTTATGCTCGTTCTAAATGACCTGAGATTGGTGCAGGATTATTATTGCAGTACACACCTGGCGTTGATATATGGAGCATTGGATGCATATTTGCTGAAATGCTTTTAGGAAGACCGATATTTCCCGGAAGGAAAGTGGTGCATCAACTGGATCTCATGACTGATTTGCTTGGCACTCCTTCCACTGAATCTATTGCACGGGTCAATTGACATACCCCTTTAACTTCTTACTGGTCAAAACGGGCTTAAAATCAAATCATTAATCTAATTATACAAATGGTGTTAATGCAGATTCGCAATGAAAAAGCTAGAAGATATCTTAATAATATGCGTAAGAAACCGCCTGTTCCTTTTACACACAAATTTCCTAATGCTGATCCATTGGCACTTAGCCTACTTGAACGCCTGCTATCGTTTGACCCAAAAGATCGTCCCTCAGCTGAAGAGGTATCTTGATTTTTTTTTCAAGATTGAGTTCCAATTGGTGTTTGTTGTTAATGATATGTTTTTACAGGTGCTGTCGGATCCTTACTTTCAAGGGTTGGCTAATGTGGAACAGGAACCATCAACTCACGCGATATCAAAACTTGAATTTGAATTTGAAAGGAAAAAACTGGCAAAAGATGATGTTAGGGAGTTGATATATCGAGAGGTATGCAGGCACATGATTAGGCTTTTATGCAATGCTTGTTAGTTGTTAACAATGGTCTTGTTATATATCAGATTCTAGAGTATCATCCTCAAATGCTTCAGGAATATTTACGTGGTGGAGAACAAACTAGCTTTTTGTACCCAAGGTGATAATAACTTCTATATTTACTGAAAACATATGATCTTTTATTTTTGCTAATGTGTAACATTTTCTGTTTAATATTCTCACTTAGTGATGTGTTTTCTTTTATAATGTTTAATAGTGGTGTTGACCGGTTTAAGCGACAATTTGCACATTTGGAGGAGAATTTTGGTAGAGGCGGAAAACGTAGCACCCCACCCCTGCAAAGGCAGCATGTCTCACTCCCAAGGTAAGTTGACTAATAAAATTACCAAAATGCCCATTGACTTTCTTGTTAACGAAAATCTAACGCAAAGGTACAATCAGACATGGCATGCTCTCATTGGATTGAATTGTTTGCAAAACTTAAAAGTCGATGACCATTCTGTTTTGGACATATTGCACATAGAAGAAAGTTATATATGTGTGTGTGTACATAACTATAATGATTTCTCTATAGGGAAAGAGTTCCTGCACCGAATTCCGGAGCATCTGCGGCTCAAGAAAATGATGCTGAAAACTTCGGATGCTACAACACACGATAGCCCAAAGGGCCAGTCAGAAAGTGAAGCTGACCAAGATGGACCCGCGAGTGCTCGTAGCTTATTAAAGAGTTCCAGTATCAGTGCCTCCAAATGTATAGGTAACCAAGGAACAACAAATTCCCAGGTAATTTTTATCTTTAATTATTATTTACTATTTAATTTTATCTACTGGTTCGACCCATTCAGGTATGCATGGGTCATGGAAAGTTATATTTTATCTCTAACCGCTTAAACGAGTAAAATAAAAGTAAAAGTATAGTAGAAGGAGATTTTGCAGTTGTAAATTGAAGTGCTAATTTGTGCAGGAAGAAGTGGAGGTTGATGGGTTAGCCCAAAAGATTGAAGTCCTAAAAGCCTAAAGAATGAAGAAGATAATGAGTTATTTCACCGTGTCTGTCGCTGAGTGAAAGCCCTGTGTTTTGTAGTGTTACTTGATTACGGTTTGCATGACTTATTGCTTCTAGTTCTTCTGACCATCATGATTTTGTTGTTATGAGCATGGATTAATTATTTGATGTTTCTTCTTCCTCTACTAGTGTACATATGGGATATTTTGATTATTTACATATTGATTTGTACGTTGTTTGTTACTTGAGAAAATCACAAGAATAATGATTTTTATCATTTATTTAACCAAAATAATAATGACCTTTTCAGTTTTTCAATCAAGCTAAACAAGTGTTCCCAGCACAAATGATTTTAACCAGTGGCGTAGCAAAACTGATCTCCTGCGGCAGATTCCTTTGTGTTGACAAATACATGTGGTGCAACACTCTATTTTGTTGCTCCGTGGGCCCAGTTGCGAACCAGTGAGATAGTTACAACTAGACAAAACACTAGAACCAATCATTTTTGTGAGATGTCAACGCTCAACATCATATACGGAAGTGAAAAGAAAAGCTTTTTGTATTTGTACATCGCTTGGTTTAAAAGAAGCTTTCACATTCTTTCGGAAACAAATTCTTTAGAATATTTACTTTTAAAATACTTATCAACATTATACCCTTATGTTATATTTATCAGTTCAAGTCAAAATGATATGAAAAGTTACATATATCTATCGGTATATATATACTTGGGGAAAGTTAACATACAAACTAAAAAAGTGAGCTAAGTGTGCGAATCAAGTAGTGTAACTATATAATTATGTAAGTAATTACACTATGTTTTAATTACACTATACTGTAATTACGCTATATTTTTATATAATTGCACTACTTAATTTGTACACTTAGAGCGTTAATTTAATTTGTATTTGATTAAAATCATATTTTCCTAATTCAATAGGGACGTGGCAAAAAAAAAACAAAAACGGTTAATAATCAGAGTATAAAAAGAGCCGTAATTCTTAACTTTTATCCCATACATACAACAAATCAATAAATTATACATATTACACTATATTTATACATGTTGCTTAATATATTTATGCAACCAACATTTTAAGTTCTAATATAAAACACATTAAAATTTTGTTACAAATATAAGCACACTAAAGGTGCTTTAAAGCTACAAATATATAGCCAAAAAATGCAAATCTATACAAAATAATATTTTTAACACCTAAAATTTCACCTTATAATTTTCTATATGTTTTTTCAGTTCTCTAAATTTCAGTTTCATGCGTGAATTTTAGTATTGTCATGTCAAATCATGAGAGTTAATTTACATATAGTGCATGTGTCTCAGTTTTTTATGAGTTTATCATTAAGCGTCAAGATTTCAATTTATGCCAACATCATTTTCTCAAGTTTGTATTAATATGTTTTTAAAGTTTTAACCAATCAACAAGCAAGCTCCATGTTTCTAAAGTCAAGCATGTCATTTTCACACATAATATTATCACATATGTTTCAAGAATTAAAAGATTAGGAATGTGTAAATTATAATTGGCTTAATTTTTGTTAAATACTTAAATACATTTGTTACCTCGTGACTTATTTCCATCATTCCATGTGTTCCTCTTTGATGACAAGGAAAATTATACTTGTTAATTGTTATTTATGTCTTGCACGTTGAATGTCGTTGCCATCAACTCTTCCTATTTAAAGCACGTACTTCAAGTAGTTCTAGATAATGGTTAGCATTAACGAAGCTTGGACGGCTTGGTTCAGCCCAACGGCGGACTCAAAATGTATTTTAAAAAATCTTAAACGAGGGGGGTGGGCTTAAAATTTCAACGAAAAACGGGTATTTGCACCATGTATACAAATTTTTGGATGAAAAAAAGTCACTTAACACTACTGCTCAAAAATAGGGAGGCCTGGGACACCCTGATCCTAAAGAGCTTTCCCCCTAATGGTTAGAATAATTATTTCTAAGGGAAATTCCTAAAATATTCCTCTTAGAGCATTCTCATCCGGATCTTCATCCCCATCTTTATAATTACACTACAAAACACTACATTTCTCTTTCCTGTTCAATTAAATAATATTACTTTATACCTTTATCATTACAGTTTTCTCTCCCATCTACTCACAACCAATTCAACAAATATTAAAAAATAAATAAGGACAAACAAAGTTTCCCCAAATTTACAAAAAATCACTACCTTTTCTCTTCACCCTATAACTTATACTCACAACCACTCAAACATTACCCTATAATTTACAAACTCTCCTCACAATTGTCACACCCCGAAAACTTAACTTAGCAGCGGAAGTCTTAATTAAGACGTTCGAGTGGTGACAGACGCCGATTAGCCATACAATATTTAAACACACGTCATTAATGTACAAGTTGGACATTTATTACTGAAAACACAAGTTTGTTTCAAGTTATCAGAGTACACATTATTTTAAAACATTATGTCCAGCTGTTGGGACCTAGAATCCCGCATTTTCCCACGTTTTCTTCACGAAGCGCCAAGTTTTCCTTTACCTGAAAAACACGTTTAAAATATACGTCAATGCAAAGGTTGGTGAGTTCTCAATAATATAAAATGTCCTTTTTCATTAAATTTCACTTTCTTCATTTCGAAACTATTTTGTCCATACAAATCAATATTTATATTTTACCCTGATCCCACGGGATCAAGGCCAACTTACACGAAAGTCGTTTAAAAATCATATAGTCGCCTCAACGACAAATCAAATGGACTCCTTTCGTATTACCACGATAGTTCTCGAAATAACATTTTATTCTTCAACATTTGTGATAGTTATAAACTAGCAAGGAATATAACAAATGTAATGCTACTAAACCTATAATCAAAGCGTATAATAATTCAAAACATTTGCCCCCAACATTTAACCAGTGCGACTGGTCGGTAGGCAGGGCGTCACCCGATAAATCTATCAATTTTTCTATGCCTTTTTACAGTTAATGATTATACAGCTGCGATCACCACAATTTCCTGGAATATTATTCAAGAGAATACTTATTCCCGTCAGCCCGACCATGCTTACCCACGTTGGCCAAATCTAAAGCCCTTACAATATCACAATTGTTAAGATAATAAAATGTGTTTTGACACAAACGTGTTTCCTCCCCGAAAACATTGATAAATCATTTAAAACAATTAAAAATGGTGGGGATTTATGAGAAACTCACCTTGACGGTTACTGTCGGTTTTCGTTCACTTCTCGTGTCCTATTCATTTAGTACACGTTTTTAATAATTTATTCCCACAATAGTCTTAAGTTGTTCTTTCAACTTAAAGTGTTCACACCACTAGTTTTTCCAAAAATGTTTAACTTGTTCATTAGTTTAAGCGTTCAACGACCCACTGACGGCTTTGGTTTGGTTAAGTCCATATTATATATATTCACTCAAGCACATAACATATATATCATAAGCACGTATATATATATACACACACACATATATTTTATATATATACTTATATGTTATTAGCATGTATATTTATATACACATTATTATCAATTATGCAAGCAAAACACTTAGGAAATTTTCTTAAAATTGTTTATTAATTATTAATTTAATATTTAAATGTAATTATAGTAGAACCTCTTTTTATTTTCTGAATTATTTAAGTCTTTCCAAAATTACAACACTCATGTTAATTTGTAATATTTTACCGGTTTTATCGGTTTAGCGTTTAACGATGAATTGTTCAATGTTCTTATTAAAAATTAATCTTTTTAAGTAAAAATGTAGTTTTTATAGCTATAGTAAATGTGTTTTATAATTTAGTTTGCAAAAATATATTTGTTGTCGGTTTAGTTTAAATGAAAATGGTCATTTTTAACGTTTTTGCGTCGTCTTTCGCGACGTGACTCGTTTATTGTCAAGTTTTATCATCTTGACAACTTTACACACATTATATGGTGTAATGTATATGAGTTTTTAAGTTTTAGGGGCTGTTTTATATCAGCTCCTAAAACCTTTGTCGGTTAGCTTTAAAAAGCCGATTTTTCGACTAGTTAAGTACTCGACACTCATTTTAAAGCAAATAAAGCATGTATATTATATATCACATCAAATCTAATTATTATAAACATGCAAAAACATAAAATTTCCAGAATTAATATTATGTCTTAAAAATCATATTTTATTAGTTAAAAACATGCGTTTATTTCATATCATAAGTTTATTATGTCACACATTATTAACCATACTTATGATATTAAATTCTAATGATTTATAACATTTAATATACTTCTGAAATTAGATTTTATTCCATTCCTTTTGTAGCCTATTTATTATTTTTATTGTTTATATCAAAATATTACTTTTCCAAGATTTATCCTAGCTTTTTATGATAACTTTTTGTATACTTTTACTTTCTTGTCTTTCAACAACCAATATTATTTTATTAATACATGTCAACCATTTTCAAAATCATATTAACAAGTTTACTAGTAACAATGCAAATTTAAACATAACAAATCTTAAGTAGATTACATGCATGTATAGTTTATGTGTTTCTATCAACAAGAATATATATCTAAGTTAATATTATTACCAATCTTGTATTATTTTCATATTAACATTTTTGTCAAGAATCATATATGTATTATTAAACTTTAACATGCATATCAATATTCAAGCATAATCATCTAAATACACATATGTATGTAACATTAAACATTTGTAAGTATACATATTCATACTCTCTCTCTAACTCACGGCTCTCTCTCTCTATATACTTCTTTATATTCTCATCTTTTAATCTCCTTTTTAATCTTTTAGATCTTAAAATCACCAAACCAAGCTTAACACTATGAATATGGAAGTGATATGCATGTGTGTGTATGTATATGTGGATTCGGGTTCCACATACACACACACATAACCCACGGGTCATACATGCATACATATACACTTTGAAATCTTCCATTTTCACATGAGTTTAAGGGTTTGGTTACTTGTGTGAACACTTTTAAGATGCAAGAACAAGTATATTGCATCCAAAACTTAAAGAATGAAACTAGGGTTTCGGATTTACCTTTGGGTTTAGAGGGAGGTGTAAGCAATGGCGTAGCTTTAGTTGGGGCCAGGGGTGGCCCCGGCCCCCTCCGTTTTTTCTCTCGATAGTGTAAAGTTATCCTTTTTCGGCCGAAATTTTTTATACATGGTGTAAATTTATCCATTTTCGATTGAAATTTGAGCCCAGCCCCCTCGGTTTTTTGCTCGGTAGTGTAAATTTATCCACTTTTTGCCCGAAAATTTTTATACATAATAAAAATTTACCCGTTTCCGATTGAAATTTTGAGTCCGGCCTCCTTTTTTCGCTCGACAGTGTAAACTTATCCTTTTCAGCCGAAAATTTTTATACATGGTATAAATTCACCCTTTTCCGACCGAAATTTTGAGCCCGTCCCCCTCTAGTCTATGAAATTTTTTATACATATTGAGCCCGACCCTCTCGACGTGTATGTCCAAGCTTCGCCACTGGGTGTAAGAAAGTAAGATTGATGGTCTCTTAGTGTATGCTCAAGGCTTGAATCTTCCTAACTTTGCTTCTAACCCATCTTTCTTGATTTGATTTTAGGGTTTTGATTATGTTATGGATAATAATATGAAAATGGGTGAGAGAGAAAGGTGTGGGGTTGGGGGTGGGGGTTCGGCCGCAAGAAGGAGGAAGGGAGGGAGAGAAAGGGGTGGTGGTGGAGTATTAATATGGTGATAACGTTGGGACAAGTGGAATTCTAGGTTTATGTGTTGTACATGCATGTATATAGAGTGATGAGAAAGCAAACATGGGTTAGGGTAGCGTGAAGGGGTGGACGGCTAGGGGGTATAGTGTAAATATTTTATTTTTTTGTTTAATTAATTAATAACATGTATTTTATTTACCCCATTGATCTTATTTTATAAAATACAACTAGTTATGATTAGTTTTATGTAAAACCAATTACATATCTGAATTCCTTGTAAAATTAGCTTCAAAACCATATAAAGATGTAAATTTTTGGAGTTGGTTGGTTTCGGGTCTTTACGTTGAGCGGTATTGGCTTCTACTCACTTATTTTCTAAATATCGCGAATCGAACATTCAAAATTATACTTATGACCTAATATTAATATATTTACTGAATTTATATTATTTTAGGTCATTCCCGACGTTTATGAATTTATTTGGACTTTTAACCTTACCCAGGTCGTTGTCAGTGTCAGTTTTGAGCAATATTCGATACGCGCCAAAACTTTACTTTTTGAACACCATAAAATATAATACTCATATTCAGAGTCTTTAGACTAAAATATTATTATTTTATTTTCCATAATACGAGATTACACAATAAACACGGATTACATTAGCACATGATTAGTCTTAAAAAGCTCGGTTGTCACAACAATAATATAGGGAATGGGTTGGGAATGCTCTTAAAGAGAAATAATCCTAGTTTGTCCTTTTTTTTAAAGATTTTATTAATGTCCTACAGAAACTCGTCACAAAATCATTTTTGAAATTAAGACATGTTTTGCCTCAAACTCGTCTTTGACGACATGTTTTGCCTCAAACTCGTCTTTGACAACTATTTTGGCCTCAAACTCGTCTTTCACGACAAGTTAGGCCACAAACTCGTCTTTCACGGCCTATTTGGTTTTTTGTTTGTTTGTTATATATTATATTATTATAATCAAACTTATAATTGGGTTTTATTTTATAACTTTTAATGTATAAAGTTTTATAAATTCCGAATATAAAGTTTTATAAATTCCGAATATACTTTTGACATGTGCTTATGTTTATCTATGTATTGACATAAAATTTACTTAAAATCGAGCCAGGTCAAATTTTATTAAATATTTCGAGATAAATTTGACCCGGCTAGGTTTTGAACAAAATTTATGTCGACGCGTAGATAAAAATAAGTACGTCTCAATGGTATATTCAGAATTTCATAAAACTTCACATTTTAAAAGTTATAAAAGAAAAACCAAATATGAGTAAAACTTAATTTTAATAATATAATAATCATGGCGAGTTTATAATAGATATTAATAGAATCTTTTAAAAAGGAGGGACAATGAGATTCTCTCTCTTTAAAAAAGACAATTTTAGAAGTTATCCCTATTTTATAATTAGATAGTAACATTAGCTTAGAAGTCACATAGCTAAACTCATATTAGCTAAGGACTTCATTTTAGAGCATATGCAAAGCCGAAAATAGTACCCAAGGTGTAACTATCATCAAATACAAGATACTATTAGTAATGCAAATATATATTAAAACAATATTCTACCAATACGTTACGTTGCGTGTGTTCCCATGATTTCCAGCAAATCCGCTATTTCAGAACAAGCATTTGGAACTAATGAGTTGTCAAACACATGTGTAGGTCGTTTGCCTAACACTTCTTTACCGATAGGACATGAATTCACTCTTCATTGAAATGGGATATTATGTATAAACCCTTTATAAGTGAATGTCTTAGTCTACTTATTTTGTGTAAGAGTTGTTAGAAAAAGTCATGGTGTAAATCATTAGTCTTTATTAGCTGTTAGGATTTATTTATATGATCGCGAAAGGAGTTCTTTAGATCTATCATTTGTATTTCCACTACAAAAACAAATTATGTAATTTGAGTTCTCTAAAGAATTTTGACTTATGAATTGTGTGTAATTATATAAATTAAACATTCAACTCCTCATTTATCCTCTTATATACTTATATTTATATTGTTTGCGTTGCGATCACGATATATGATATTTAGTTTTCTGTTCTTTTTAAACGTTGAATTTAAGTGTGGCAGTGACTTGAATTTATACGAAAGCAAGGAATAATGAGCAAATTTTGAACATACATCGACAAGAAATTCGTGATCGATCATCTATGTGGATCATAGGAGTATATTAGGAGCCATTATTAAAAAAAAAAGAAATTATAACCAATAGAAAAACTTTAGTTACCAAGTCGGATTAAAAGCAAATTATAATTATTAAAACCGATTAAAATTCTAAATACACCGATAACTTTTTATAAAAATGGCATTTTAAAAGGCATGGTAATAAGTTGACCTATTTAAGTGGTCATATTACTAAAAGTTAATATTTCGAGTATACATGAGTTCAATAAAATATAACGTGAATTTTATAACATATGCAGTCGTTTAAATATATCTTTTATGAAAATGAACTTCGACGTGACAGTTAATTTTTTTTATGTTAATTATTAAAACATTTTTTTTTCAATCACTTATAAAAAGTTATTATTATTTCTTCATTTTGATTATAAATATTTTAACGAACATAACTTTGAACTTATGATATTTGGAAACTATAATAGAAGCTTGTAAGTAAAAAAGAAGTTTGTTTAGAAAATTCATATTAAAATTTTATCAGATTATATTAGTGTCTACTTTATAATTAATTGTTATTCATTGATTATTAGAACTGAATGCAGATTTGAATATGAAATTTGAAATTTAGAATTTATAAATATTGTTATCAAAAATGAAAAGCATGACATGATTAAATTTTCATTAATATTAAAATAAAATGAATTTCAAAATTGGGAAATTTGACATGTTATATTTGTTATATGGAACCGAAAAATATCTTAAAATAAAATGTTGAGAATAAATGTGGTGGAGACAACCAAAAAAATTTCTACATGGATACTTAAAAAAGAGGTTGTGTAACACCCAACTTACTCATTTATCAATATAGGATAAGTTGTTATATGACAATCAAATTTAATATGTTAGTTGTGGCATAAAGTTAAAAATGGACGTTTTAAAAGTTAAAACACTTGATCAAATTTCCCATGTACAGAAGTAAGTTCGACAACAAAATATTTTTAACTTTACCATTTTTTCATATGTTCACAAAAGTAACACTTTTAAAAAGGTAGAACTTTCTAACTTTAATTTAATTAATTGTTACATATGTTGTGTAAGGCCCCGTTACCAGTAACCTTACTTTGGTGTTGGATTTACTCATAAACACAGTTCTAAATATCAGAGTTAACTAAAACTTTCGCGGAATAACATAAAACATCAACGGTCATTACAAACATTCATAACTTGTCTTTAAAACATAACTTAAACATGTCTTTTAGTTCAAAACATTAACAAATAGATCTTCAGATGTCAGCTTCTTTATTCCACCGCCATGTGTCCCCACTCAAGCCAGCTGTCTCATTCTACTAACCTGCGTGCATACTAAGAGTCAGCTACGCTGAGTGAGTTGTAGTTAATCACACATCATACAATACATACACTTACCTTCAATTATGCATCCGAAGATACATAATAATTACGTTACTATTTTACTTTCATTACATAACTTCATACATACACACAAACATACTTTATTAATTTCATACTATATATTTACCGTCCATTCCATCTCAGATATTATTAGGGTCTGATCCCTTCCTTTTCTATCTCATATATTATTAGGGTCTGATCCCTCTTTCCTTTGTCTATCTCAGATATTATTAGGGTCTGATCCCTCTTTACTTCTCTATCTCAGATATTATTAAGGTCTGATCCCTTTCTTGTCTATCTCAGATATTATTAGAGTCTGATCCCTTACTTCTTCATCTTCGTACATTCTGTCTTTACATACCCGTAACATACATAACATCTTTAATCCTTCCCACACATTCATACATATATCTATCATTCACATCCATCTATCATATACATACCTCCCTTGTCAATACGTGCAATATCCGAAGATCGTTCACGTACCGACAAGCTTTCAATCACATTCAAGATGTACATAATTAACATATAAATCATACATGGCATACACTTACCATTTAAGGTAAGTATATTAACTATCACATCGAGTATGCACACAGCCCCGAAAACATAAAGGAAATGGGGCTAGAAACTCACCTGAATGCGGTTACGTTCACCGTTAATGGTAATCCCTTTCTTCAGTTGTGCACGGCTGACTGTATAATAATTACACGTATCAATTAACTATCACTACTCATATCATCTTTCTAGTCTTAGTTATTACCCACAACGAACGGGGTCCGGGGGCAGCGCCCCTGGCAGCGGAGTTCTAGAGGCGGCAGCCCCTAGCAGGGTCCAAGGGGCAGAGCCCCTGGCTGGGGTCGAGTTGTCAGGTCAGCTTGGAAAAATTTTATTTACATTAACTGTCTTAACACATTTTTCACTAGGATTTTAATTCATTCCTCAGCGAACTTAGTATTAAGCGAATTTAACATTTAGCGAACTTATATACAAGCGAAGTCATATACAAGCGAACTTATATGAGGCGAACTTAATTGTTAGCGTACTTATATACAAGCGAAGTTATATACAAGCGAACTTAGCATGTAGCGAAGTTAGCCACCAGCAAACTTGCAGGTCGCGAAGTTAGCCACCAGCGAACTTATTCGGCGAACCCAGCTGCAGCGAACTTACCTGCAGCGAAGTTCCCCATCAGCAACTACAGTTCGCTCTAAACCCCTTAATCGTATCCGTTTCTTCGTGAAACCCTTTGATATGATACTAGCCAAACCCGTAAACTTTCTAATGTTCATTTTCGGATAAAACTTGACCCGAAAGCGCATAAAGTTTGGACCTTTAAGATTAAAACATTCAAAACTATATCTTAGGGTTCCATTTTAACGAGCCGTTTATCCTTACGGGTTCATTAGGTTCGTTTTATCATCAAGTTTGCTACTTTAATACTTGTTCATACTCAACCTACTCTAGGTTCAAGTTTCAAGACTAAACGTTTATAAAAACGTAAACTTTAAAGGTAAAACGGCTTACCTTTATGCGTTCTTCGGTCTCGGTTAGCTTGCTTATGGACTCTAGATCTTGTGTATGGCTCGTATAGCAAAGATCTACCAAAACTAACGTTCGCTCGATCCCGTTTCACCCCTTTCTCACTCGCGGCTGTATATGTGTGGTGGTGTGTGTGTTCTTGAGTGTGTAGGCAATATGGAAAGATGGAATTAGAATTAGGGTTTTAGGTTGGTTTAAGAGGGTATTTATATCCCTTAAAGCCATGGACCTAAGGCCCATTCCCTTTAATCCATCTTAATTAGTCCAAGTCCATGTTCTTTTCCTTATTAGATGCTAGTTAATATTATTTAACACACGACAATTTAACGCAACTTTCATTATTTATTATTAGAATATTTAGGATGTTACATGTTGAATTAAATTTGAGCTCTAAAGAATTTAAACCACCTTAAATTCGAGATTTTTATCTTTTTTTTAATGTCTAAGTTACACAAAATCCGTTTTTGACGGAATCTTGAACCCTTGACCTTAAAGGGAGCAACACCACACTAACACCTAACTTTAAAGACTGAAATTGTCTTGTCTATAATTTTCATGTTAAAGTTCGACTCATTTGCTATTTTATTAAATGTTTAAATATTTTTATTCATTTATTCAGTCATGTTTCTATCTTTTTTTAATAACTATTTACATATATTTGTAATTAATTATAACATAATATACATATATTTATCTATTTTTTTTATCATAACTATATATTATAGAAAGTTACTATATATTACAAGGCACTTAGACTCACTCACTCATAACATAATCAAGCTCGAAGTATTAAACCCAAACTCGACCTTCTTTACTAATCGAGCTCTGGCTTACTTAAACTAGTCGGCTTAAACCTTTAGTGAGCCGATTCTAAAAAGCCGATAAGTATGACTTGGTGAGTAATAAATGTTGCATTTATAACATCATTAATTGTTCATAAAACTATATTTCTTTTCATACTAATAAAAAAATAAATAATAAGAGGGGTGGGGGTGGTGCGTGATGGGGGCTCCATCACTCGTGATAGAGGGTGGAACACCGCCACCACCCACCCCATCACTCGTGATGAGAAATCGACGTGATGGTGATCACGGAATATGCCCATATACGTGATGGTGAACTCTCTTTCTCTCTCTCTCTCTCTATATATATATATATACCCCAAATACACTCCTTTCACTCACATAAAAACATATTTCTATACATATATAGAGAAAAGATCAAATAAGAAGTTTGATTTTTCTAAGAATGTTAGGAAGGAGGGTATTTTAGTCTATTACCTTAATATTGAAAACCCACTTAATTTAATTTCAAAAACCCACTTAATTAATCTTAAACACCCACTTAAATTTTCACTCATCTCCTACAATCACCACCGCCCACCGCCACCACCTTGCCGGAAAAGTCTTCGGAAATTTCGTCGGAAAATAAAACACAATGGAAAACACTATGAAAAAACACAATGAAAAAAACACAATGTAAAAATACAATGAAAAAAACACTATGAAAATAAAACACAATGACAAAAACACAATTAAATAACACAATGTGAAAAACATAATACAAAACACTATGAAAATAAAACACAATGACAAAAACACAATTAAATAACACAATGTGAAAAACATAATGCAAAAAACACTATGAAAATAAAACACAATGACAAAAACACAATTAAATAACACAATGTGAAAAACATAATGCAAAAAACACTATGAAAAAATAAAACACAATTGTATAACACAATTTTAGTAAAACACAATTTGTAAAAAACTCACGAAATTTTTTTAATTTTTATATAGCAATATGGTACTCATTTAAAAGATAACAAAACACTCGTTATCAAGGTGAAATTGTTTTAAAAAAAAGCGTCGTATAAAAAAGTTATGGGCGTTTTAAAATGATGGGGGAATTTGACATGTGCCTTGCATGTGGAGAGAGAAAGTCACAAATGTGTTTTCCCTATTATGCCCTTACCCTTGTTTTACACTTGATTTTTTCTCTAATCTAATCTCAACCATTCAAGTTTAAAATGAATGGACAAGATTATTTCTTATCATTCCTACAAAAACTAATCTTCTTATTATAACTCAACCCTACACACACACACACACATATATATATATATAATCCATCACAATACCACCACCATAACTAAATTTCATCACTAGTGATGGGGTGAGGTGACAAACCAACATTGGGTGTGGTGAGTGATGGAAATTGGACCACCCCCACCCCCTAAGGAGGTTGGTGACCTATTGACAAAGACAAAGACTTTACAACACCAAATGATTAGATCTTTGATTCAAGTTTCTCATACTACAAAAATTATTCGTTTAAATAATAATAACTGAATTTGGTAAGGAGGAGACTTGGTGTTCCATACGACCCAAGTCCAATTCCTACCCCTATCATTTAGTTTCGGCGGCGCCACGTAATAATGAGAGATGCGAGTAGGTGGAATTCACTAGTTGGATCACTGAATTGGACAATTTTTACCTCACCGTACTGTCATGCCTTCGGACGAGTGTTTATAGACGTCAACTTTAGGTCAGAGTTTTTGTCGTTAAAAAGTAGATGTATCCCGATATAATAAATTTAATGGGTGAAAAAAATAAGCAAAGGAAAACGCCAATTTAATAATAAGAGAGAATTAATAAAAGAAAAGTATTTTCAAAAAACATTTGTATTGTAGTATCCTGGAAAACCTCAAGTCAAGTGGGTCATCATCTTGCTCCCACTTGTTGCTCATACTTGTCTCTGCCATCCTCTTTACTACTTTTCATCTTATTATTATGTGCTTGCTAGCTATTGATCATCCGCAGGTACATCATACCTTTCAATTTCCTTTCTTTTACACCCTACAAATGTCTAAAAGTTTGCTAATTTAACCAAAATTAGCCAATTTCCTTGGTGGGTTCTTCAATTCTGGCATAATAAACCGTGGGTCTCTTTATAAATTTCATTTTGGTTACGAAATTGATGTTTGGGTTACGAAAATGGAGACGTTTATGGCATTATTATAATATTATCTGGTGGTGCCGGTGTTCTTTAGTATTGAATTATATCAGTTTTATATAATAAAATATATAATACATGTTTGGTTAGAGTGAAGTAAGATTAGATATGAAGAATCTGTTGAAAAAACTGCATATGATGCCGAATCAAGCATCGGATGTCGGCTCGGAAGGGTCTAATAAGGGTTCTTCAAAGGGTAATCAGAGTAGTGGGAATTTGAATGTGAAAGATGAAGATAATAAGAGTGAAGAAAGGATTGATTGTTCAATGGCGGCTGAGGGTTTGGGGGACCTGCGGGTGGAGGATGAGGGGTACCAGATTCAGTTGGCGTTGGAGTTGAGTGCGCGGGAGGATCCGGAAGCCGTGCAGATTGAAGCGGTTAAGCAGATCAGTTTGGGGTCTAGTTTGCAGCATAATACCCCTGCTCAAGTTCTTGCGTATCGATATCGGGTAATTTAAGTTACTTTCTCGCTTTTATAGTTATTAACATTATGCAAATTTATATGATTCCGTGTTTACTTGTTTTCTTATGACTTATGAGTATTGCTTACTGTAAGATGCTAAAATACTGCATTGATTGATTAGTGAAGGTTATAATACAGTATATAGAGCTCATAAGAAATCCTAGAAACCTAAACTGGGCCCGTAGGTTTGAACTAATAAGCCCTAAATAATAATATATTCAAATACTTAGTTTGTTGTGTTGCTAAATGAGTGAACAACATGCCCTTTCCTGCGTTGGTTTTAAAAGGTCTGCCTGAGTCGTGAGGCACTCGAGGCGATTGGGGAAACGCCTCAGGGTCTTGACTCTTGAGGCGGTGCTTCATGCACATATGGGTCGAGTTAGGGTCTATAGGAAGCTGATATGTAAAAAGTAAAAACTCTTTATAGTTTTGGCACATGCAAAACAGAAACGAATCTGGGAATTTGGTTTTTGAAAAAAACATAGAACCAGACCATCTGTTTGGTTGAATCTGTTATTTCGGTTCGCTTATATCGACTTCATGCACACCCATAACAGAAACAACCAAAGGGATGAAAAGATTATGCTTTTATCAAAGGTTGATATGTTATAGAGCTAGGGATGTACATGGGTCGGTTTTGGGCTCAAACCAAACCAAAAGCTGAAAATTCGGTTTTTGGTTTCTGTTTTGACTTTTGACTATGGGCTCTGCTCGGGTTTTTTATTTTGGTTTTACCATTTGAGCTTAAAATTTTTGGGCTGAAGAAAAGGGAATTTGGGCTTGAACATTTGTACCTAATTTTTTATTTTTTGCTAATTAATGATTAATTGATTATTAAACATTTAGGCCTGAATTTTGAGTACACTATTTTTTAATTTTTAATAACTTACTTGACATTTAAAAGTAAAAAATTATAATCCATAAATTTAATAATAAAAGTCGGTTTTTACGGGTTTGGTTTGGTTTTTTTCGGTTGTACATAGAGCAATGCCTCACACACATGAAGCTCTCACCTCGGCATTTCGGACCTAAATGCATCGGAGCGCCTTGTGCTTTTTAAAACCAAGTCGCCTGCCCACACACACACACTCGTCTTGCGATTATCCATGGCTTAATAGTTGATTCTGTCCATAAAGATTTATGCTTTTGTTGAGCTAGAATATTAAAATACATTCTATTCGGTTTGTCAAGGAATTAGAACTTCCTGGTATAATATTACCATTTTGGATTACTTATACTGTTCTTCACTCATGACTATTTGATAACTGCAACTTAGTTTGGTTTTAATGTTTAACATTTTGGATATGTTTATTGGGGTTTTGCCCTTTCTCATTTCCTAGAATCATTCATACTTAACAGAATTACAGTGCTCTTAGTTATGATGATAAGATCTTGGACGGATTCTATGATCTATACGAGGCTTCACCAACAGGTTTATTATCAGAAATGCCTTCTTTAACGGATTTGCAACAAACCCCCGTGTCGGATAATATTACCTGGGAAGCGGTTGTAGTTAACAAGGGTATGGATGATAAGTTGTTGCAGCTTGAAAAAAGTGCATTGGAGATTTGTATGAAGTCAAAGTCGAAGTCAACTTCAGAGTCAGATCAAGATGCGGTGCAGAGACTTGGTGTTTTAGTTTCTAATCACATGGGTGGGCCGGTTGCAGATCCGGATAAAATGTTGGTTGCATGGAACAGTTTCAGTTATAAGTTGAAGGTGACTCTTGGAAGCATGGTGTTGCCTCTTGGCTCATTGAAAGTTGGGATGGCACGTCATCGTGCATTGCTTTTTAAGGTAATCTTGTTCACATAATCATGTTTTATGCTTGTTGGTGCATTTGTTGTTGTTGTTGTGTTTTAAATAAGTTTTCTACTTTTGTGCTGTGAATGGGCTGATTCGGGTTGTATTATATATCTAATTGGTCAAATGGGTAAAAATGTAATATACAGAAGAATTAGTTTAAACGAAATGGGTCGAAAGTCTCCCACAAGATCATATCTAAGACAATATTTTGATCATAAAACCCCATAAACCAGTCTATATATAAAAAAAAATAAATCGCTGAAATAACGCTTTGATCATATCTAAGACAATATTTTTGTAAAAATTTCAAATTGTTGGACAAAGAGTTGGCGTATGTTTGACCTCTTACCCAAACCACCATTTTTGCTTAGGGGCGCATGCTAGGGATTCAGGCATTGCAAAACACACACACACAGATAATCTACAAGAGAAATAATAAACGAAGATGAACACGCGAGATTTACGTGGTTCGGTCGACCGACCTACGTCCACGGGCTGCAACCAGGATACTTTTATTATTGCTTTCTGCCTCACTTGTTATGAGGAATTACAAGCACAAAGCTAAATATAAATAGATACATGATTATAGTTTTCTACTTGTTCACCAAGAAAACTTATATGGGCTATAATTAAAACAAAACGGGCCAATCCATTTGATCATCTAATATTCTGCTCCATAGTTCTCTTGAACCGGGTCCAAAACAATCGAGCCTCCACATTAAACCCAACATGTTAGGCTCGAGCTCGTTTATTTAACAATCTTATTTTTAGGCTCGAGGTCATTTCAGCTCAGCTTGATTTGAGGTTTTAACGATCCGATCTTGAGTAGCTCATGAGCGGCTTGGCTTGTTTATACCCGTAAATTTTTGTAGCGTCCAATTTTGAACACAATAGTTCAGTTATCTTCTTTATGCATAGGTTCTGGCTGATAGCGTTGGTATCGCTTGCTGCTTGGTGAAAGGGAAACAATACACTGGATCTACTGATGTGGCGATGAACTTCATAAAGATTGATGATGGAAGGTATTAAACTTGTTTATCATTTTGATGCTAATTACACTTAACTGAAAAACTGATAATGTGAACCCCAGGGAATACATTATTGACCTAATGGCTGACCCGGGAACACTTATTCCATCCCACATTGACCATAACGAATCTTCCTCCTCATCAAGCCCATGGTCTCGAGACGATGACACGTCTCGGTCTCGTGTAACTTCTTCCCAAAGTGGTCAAACTACTTCATCTGAAGAATGCTTAGACTTTGAGGCCCACCAGAACAAAATTGGTGAATTACCTATAAAGTCTTATAATTATAGTCATGCAAGATCACCTTCGTGGACCGAAGGTGTTAGTTCACCTGCTGCACGGAAAATGAAGGTCAAAGATGTTTCACAATACATGATTGATGCTGCAAAAGAAAACCCTCATTTAGCACAGAAACTTCATGATGTGTTGCTTGAAAGCGGCGTTGTTGCTCCCCCGAATCTGTTTAATGTAGTTTATGATGAACACGAGGATAGGACTATGGGTCAAAGTCAGTTTGATCGTCCTCCTCGGTTCTTGCCTAGTTTACCCTTGTCACAATCAAAGGTTCCAGTGGCGGCTGCCGCGGCAGCCGCGGCGGTTGTGGCATCGTCGATGGTGGTTGCCGCTACAAGAAGTACGAATGATCCAAATGTAGATCTGCCTGTGGCGGCTGCAGCCACGGTGACGGCTGCAGCAGTGGTGGCAACTGGTTTGCCAAATTTTATGGATGGTCAAAGAAGGGATGGGGAAGGGCAATTTGGTAATTTGCAATCAGGTGAGAATGATGTGGCAGATAGTTTGAATTCGGAAGTCTCGCTTGATGACGTGGCAGATTGTGAGATTGCATGGGAGGAAATTACCTTGGGTGAACGTATTGGATTAGGTACTACTGGTATAAGGGGGCACTGCCATTTAATAATAACAAAATATGGAAAATGTTCTAGTTTGGTTACCAAGCAAACCATTTGTGTTTTTCTGGTCACTAATATGTTAGAAAGTGTGACTCATTGTTTTATGATTATATTAAAGTAAAGAAAATGACTATAACACTTTAAGTTTTAACGTTTGCAAACATGCCTCTTCAACTTATACTAAAGGTCAAAATGGTCTGTATTTTTTCAAAGCTAGTGACAAAAAGTGTTATAAAACAAAGAGACCAAATTAGAATATTTGTAAAACTTGGTTGTTAGTTAATGCTATTGCCTCCTAATTCTAATGAGTATTAATAAGCCAATTAATAACTGTCTCTATGTTGCAGGATCGTATGGTGAGGTGTATCGTGGTGATTGGCATGGAACTGTAAGTTAATTTCATAATGGTTTCACGTGTTTTCGAATTTCACTACCTTTTGTTTTAAATAGTTATTTAACATTTCTCATTGTTGGGTCGTGTTATATTATGCGTGGATCATTTAAATTTTCAGGAAGTTGCTGTTAAAAGGTTTCTAGACCAACAAGTAACGGTTGAATCCCTTGAGGAATTCAGAAGTGAGGTATAATCTGCTCTCTCTAACGATTGCAATATATTAAGGCGTATTCGCATGTTAATTTAGTTGAATCAGTTTAATTCAATCAGTTTGTTCTTTGATGTGAAGGTGGGCATCATGAAAAGAGTTAGGCATCCCAACGTCGTACTCTTCATGGGGGCTGTCACACGCGCTCCGCATCTTTCAATCGTTACCGAATTTCTGCCTAGGTAAAATGTAATATTATGTTATATAATATTTCAAGATCATCTTGCATGTTTGTAGGCATGGTAATGAGACATATATTGTTATCATCTTTTGCAGAGGTAGTTTATATAGACTAATCCACCGGCCCAACAATCAACTTGACATTAGACGGCGTTTGAGGATAGCCCTACATGCTGTATGCTATATTCTTCAACCTTTTCATCTTGATTATAAAATATAATATAATATAATATCCTGTTGTGTATTTTGTAAAATTTTAATTTTTAGGCCCGTGGTATGAATTATTTGCACAATTGCACACCAGTTATTGTTCACCGTGATTTGAAGTCACCAAACCTCCTTGTTGATAAAAACTGGGTTGTAAAGGTACCATACCAACTTTGTGATACTAAACTGAGACGGGATTTCTTATTTTAAATATATGTTATTATATTTTTATTATCATTTCATCAGGTTGGTGATTTTGGGTTGTCAAGAATGAAGCACAGCACGTTTCTCTCATCAAGGTCTACTGCAGGGACGGTATGTGTTTGTTGGATCATACAATCATATTCACTAAATATGAACATAACCTTTTGTATTATAGTTGCATGATTTATATTGACAATTCAATGTGGTTACATATGATTTTTTTTTCAGGCAGAATGGATGGCTCCGGAGGTCCTACGAAACGAACCTTCAGATGAAAAGTTGGTATTTTTTACTCTCTTATGTAAATATTTTATCTTCATGTAAATAAAAGGAAAAATATATGTATGTTATTTTACTTTTTGTCATGATGATTGAGGCGATGCATTGCAGGTGTGATGTTTACAGCTTTGGAGTAATTTTATGGGAGCTATGCACGTTGCAACAACCGTGGGATGGAATGAACCCGATGCAAGTTGTTGGTGCTGTCGGGTTCCAGCATCGCCGTCTTGAAGTTCCTGATGACATTGATCCTGCCATTGCTGATATTATCACAAGATGTTGGCAAACGTAAGTCTTCATTAATGGGTCAAACGGGTTGAATATCACACACATTTACTTATAAATGGGTTCATTTGGGTTTGGTTTAACTACATGTTGGTCACCTAAAACAGCTTGAAAATCGCCCTAAGTACGTATTAAAGAAACATAAGTGTTTGCAGGTAATTAAGGCTATTGAAAAGAATGTAAAAATCATGTTTCCTAACTTGTACAGGGATCCAAAATTACGGCCTACATTTGCTGACATCATAGCGGCGTTGAAGCCTCTTCAAAAGCCGATCAATAGTTCAAGAACCGCAGGGGACTAGACAACTTGGGGGTTGATGCTTTAGTCTAAATTTGAGATGATAGATGATTCCTTCTTTATGCTTTTAGCTTGCCTGTTTGAATTGTAAATAAAACTAACAAATGTAAAAAATATTTCTAGCACTTATAAGATTTTAGCATTTTTCTACCCTATGCATTGCATGGTTGTGCATTTAGTTTAGGCAGTGTTTGATGGAGGACGGTATGTTAAAAGTTATAATAGAAAAATAAATCATGCAAAACAGAAAAGAAATAAAACATAGATGGTCATGTCAAGGCACACCTGGTAAATTTTAGAGTGTAACTATCAAGATACTTTGAACGAATCTTGAAATCGTAAGGTGGGGCACGAAAACAACCAACAAAACTTTGATGTGCTTTTAGCGGTTTGGAATCATTTGCTAGCAGCGTGTGCCTATCAGCATATACGATGTAAGTGAATGTAACTGACAAGTTAAGTTTTTATCAAGTTATTTGAGCTAGACTCGATTTGATCCTTTGAATTCTAGCATTGGCGCGGTTACATTGTATCTGGTACATAATGTCAAGCGAGCGTTTGAATCAAATAAGCAAATTGTTTTGGGATTGTTACATTTGAAACTCCCTTGGAATTGGATTAGAGGTGAAAATGGAGTATAAGTTAAGTTTGTGTCGGGTCCGAGTTGTACAGAACTAAAATTACACTTGATCTACAGCTGCAGACTTGCACTTGCTGTGTAGAACTTGGATAAACATAATGAAGTTGAAATGTTAAACCTATGAAACAACTTTTTAAACTTCAGAATTGTGCAGAGGCCGCGCGAACGCAGGCCTCCACTGCCACAAATTATGATGTAGGCTCGATCACTTGGACCGACCTTAGGGTAGCACCCCTCCTAAGTGCAATGGAGGTCACTAACCTAGGCCATGGGCCTTGTTGATCACCCATTGACCCCATCCAGGTAAGTAAGGTTTCCTCTTGCCTCTTTTTCATTTTATCCAATTCCCCTTGTCTTCACTTTCTTCTCTCCACCAATGTGGGATACCTCTAAAATGTACATCAATTCTACCACTATTATTATTATAATTATTATCTATTTAATCACATGATTTGATTTTTTATTTATTAAGCCTATATGGCTATATTGCTATATATGTTGATAGAATGGACTCTTGAATAATTCTTACACATCAAAATAAAGATTACCGAAAGAAAGACGAGCATTATCTAAACGAGCAAAAAATTATTAAAATTCGTGTTCTACTCACTGAATTACATGCAAAATAAAAACTTACTGACTGGCCACATGGATCACTTGCTTGCCAACATTCTTGCCAGAAAACAACCCGACCAAGGCAGCAGGACCACTTTCAAGACCTTCATTCATGTTTTCAATATACACAATCTTCCCTTGCTTGTAGTAACCGGAAACATCTTCCAAAAACCGAGGGTATAACTGTAAAAAGTCACTTTGAAGGAACCCCTTAATCGTTATCCGCTTTGATATAAGACCAAACATGTTCCTAAAACTTTGTGTGTCGGTTCTACTGTTTTGAGAAACCATCCCACAAATGGCTACACGACCATGAACCCTCATGTTTCCGAGTGCTGCATCAAGCATCGGTCCACCCACGTTATCAAAGTATATGTCAATTCCTTGAGGAAAGTACCTGTTATGGTGAAATTACCGAACTACTCTCTGTTAGCTCACATGACAACTAGTTTTAACTACAATGAGAAGTTCATAAAGTTATTACCTGGCCAAGGCTGCTTCAAGGTCTGACTCTTCTTTGTAGTTGAAAGCTTCATCAAATCCAAGCTTATTTTTTAAAAGTTCTACCTAATTATGTTACCAAATATAAATAAAAGAATAAATAAGATCAAGCAATAAAAAGACTCTTGTTTCATAATACGTACTTTCTGGCTCGTGCCAGCGCTTCCGACCACATAACATCCATGTAACTTGGCAAGTTGACCAACGAGTTGACCAACCGCTCCAGAAGCTGCAGATACATAAACATATTCTCCTTTCTTAGGAGCACAAACCTCATAAAAACCAGCATACGCTGTAAATCCTGGCATGCCTGCATTATTTAGCCATATTTTATCCGCGAACTATTTATAAAAAGTGTTGTAAGTTTCGCATAATAGAGAGATGTCACGCACCGAGCAAGCCAACATGGTAAGACAGAGGGATGACATCATCTTGTTGTATTTTCCTCAATTGAGCAGTGTTGAGGATTAAAGTGTATTCTTCCCAATTTGTAAGGCCTGCTACAAACTCTCCTTTTTTGAAATTAGGGTCATCAGAATCCACCACTTTTGACACCCCAAATCCCTCTGTTGCCTACAACACATTTGTAAACAATACATACTATCATAGTATCATCAAAAGGGTGTTATACGAGCCGTGCTCGCAGGTCAAACCCAAAATGAACGTGAACATGAACATGACACGTGTATTCGCAGGTTGACACACGTAACACTTAAAAATTACAAATTTAAGGTGGATGTGTATCGTATAATCACGTTAAGCTATAAAACATGTTAAACCGATCAACAATCCAAACCCATAAATTTCGTGATGGGTTCATACCATATTGTTTTTTAGTGTCATAAATTCATATCCCATAAGATCATCTATTGTGGTTTAATTAAAAAGTTCATAATGCCATGTCACTGTATTTGTCACGTAGACAATGTTAACTACTATGTTGTGGTTTAACAAAAAATTAAATTAAAAAAAACAGAAAAGAAAAAAGCAGATTGGTTGATATGGGGTGGATCCCATCTCATTGGTTCCTTACGAACGGTAATGGGATGACAAAAGGTGATGGTGTGGCTTTGGCGCCTATAGATTTAACGCCCACAGCATGTAGTCTAGAGTCTAGACAAATATCCGGCCGACACCATGTTTGCTCAAATATGATAAAAAAAGGTTACAAATAGCAACTAACATGAATTATGTCTAAAAATACCTAACAAACAATTTGTGAATTGTAACCCATAAAAGTCAAAAATCTGTTTTTTATGATAAAAATAGATAATAATTTTATAAGCTCAATGTGTTTATCCTAGAATAAAATAATCATATTTACATCAACTAATAAGTTTATTTAAGTTTGGACCCTCCAATAAGTCTATTGGAATTAGCTCTTCTGTATCAATGAAATCTCATCATCCATACATAACGAATTGATGTGGTATATTCATATCATAATATATGAACAGTAAGAATTAGTAGTCTTATTGAGACTAGAACTCATAGGGAATCAAATTGATTTATGGATGGAATCAGGTATGCAGTATTTACAGACAAAAGTAAAGTCCTGGCCGGCAAAACCGACCTCCCATGCGGCCATGCATTATACAGTTGTACAGTACAACACCCAGCAGCACAAACAAATTAAGGAAACAGAAAACATCCTTACAGATCCAGGGGTAAAAGGAGGGATGTAAGAGCCATGAAAGTCAAGCATCCGACCACGCATGTATGGATCACACGACAAGTACAGGTTCTTTACTAATACCCCTTTTGATCCTTTCGGAGCCTCCAATGTTATACGGTTTCCAACCTTCAACTCCATGTTTGTTTCCGATATAGATGATCCATTAATAATGTAGGATTTCAGCACGATTTGCTTGTTATCGGCTGTTTTTGTTCCTGCTTCCATTTTACTTCAGTTTTGATCTCGCTGAGACTGTTGGTTGGTTAATAACATAATATGAATTCATATGCATAGTGGTCAAAGGAGGTAGTAGGTATATCGAGTGTACCCAATTCATTTGGTCTATTAATTGTAGTATATGATCACTAGACCGGATTATGTCTTCACACAATCCGAACCCGGTTCAAATTTAAAGTCAAAGTCAAAGTCAAAGTGGGTTGACTTGTAAACCATATGTTAGAAGATTGGGTTCACGTGTTAACAAAGACAAAATGAAAATAATAATAATAATAATAATATTATTATTATTATTAGAAAAATATAAACATAACAAAGACCAAAAAATAACGTACATTCTAAAGTGGCCGAAGAGATAAGGTGAACCTTTTCTTTAGATAAAAAATAAGATGAAATCCGAAACCTTGATTGGCCTTTATGATGTACTCTCATTTTGTAACCTCTTAGCTTGAATAGCTTTGAGCTGTTGTTTCGTGTCTCGTGATCTCCTTAGCTCCTTGTATCTTTTCTGAACTAGTCTGTTTCTTATTAGTTATTAGTTCGGTTTATAGTAACAAAAATTGGTTATTTAGATGCAAACTTTCATGTGATAAATCGTTGAAGAGATGCTTTAAAAGACTTTAAAAGTATTATGTTAATTCATCCTTCCATTAACATATAAAAATGAATAGGTTTTTTTAACGCCTACAGACGTATCTATGCACAACCATGTACTTCTACTCCGGCTCCTAAACTATTCTAACAACCATGTACTCTCTAGCAACATGTCTAGCGTCAGGGTTTAAACTCTGATCTTCATTCCAAAAGACAAGAGACTTTACCACTCAGTCAAAACTGAAATGAAAAAAAATGATGTGTGAAATTAGTACGAACTATGGTGTGTGAAACGTGTTTACTTGTACATGTTAGTTATATCGTAAAACAAGTAATATATAAGTAAATTTTCTTCTAATCTAATACACCATATTTCCACCATCACAATATTTTATTTTTCTCATTAAAAAAAAACAAGTAAATATGTATGGAACTTTGTATCAAATGAATTGGTATTTAAGACTAGAAAATTTCTTCTAATCTAATACATCAATACACCATATTCCTTCGTTACTACAAAACTCTAGTGGATGATCACAATATTTTATTATTTTTAAAGAGGAAAAAATATCAAGTAAATATGTATAATTTAAATGAGCCCTATTTTATGTTTAAACCTATATCAATATAATTACTTATAACTTAAACGAGCCCTGTTTTATGTTTAAACCTATATCAATATAACTACTTATGTATTTATTTTGAAGCAATGAGAGAGAAAACACGCATAATTGGGAACCATCTACGGCTTGAACACTCCTTGCTCCGTCTTGATAGTGCATCTTTAATCAATTAAGCTTGTTAGTAACAGTATAACATGACTTATATGTTATGTATCAACCAATGAATTATGTTTCAAATTATGTTTTAATTTTTTTTATGTTTTAATTTTTTCACGCATTTCATTTTATTCCTCTAATTCTTAAAAAGAAGGCAACTTGTTCTTGAGTGGGGTGCAATTCGGGTTTCATCCAAGGCATTACAACAGGAAGAGGCAGCTATACTTTCGGCTAGGGGCCTAACGTTTGCTGGCCTCGCCTAACATTAGCTGGTCAATCTCTCGAGTTCGGGTTGGAATTCATTTTGACACATGAGAACAAATATAAACAAACTTAATAAATAAACTACAAAAACAACAAATTCATGAACATAAATGAACGAAAGGTGACGTCCGTCCATGTTCAATCCATTAACGTAACTAAATGTACACAAAGTTTTATTCATGGCCTGTCCGGTTAAATAGATTTCACACCCAAACCATGACATGCAGTTGCAATCATGAATTCATGACAAATTTGAGGAACCAACATCACCACTTTTGTACATCCACAAATAGTACATCAAGCACTTTAACTTTAAAACAACCATGCAATCCTTTTGACACAAGTAATAACACACCAAATCCCAAAATCATAAAATAAAAAATGAAATACAACTCCCCTTAAATCTCAAAACTTATTAAAGAAAAGAAAGTAGACTTTAACTGATCAAGTTATAAAAGTAGGTTTTGGCCTAATCTCAATCCCTTGAATTACAATCCCACCCTTCCAATTCCTCCCTTTCACTTCTTTCATGCTCATTACAAGTTCACCACCCTCTTCACCTTCCTTAACAAAATACTCACCAAGCTCAATCTCCATCCACCCATCTTTCCTTTGCTTAGGCACCTTACCATTTGAACTCCCCACAACCAGGACCGGGACCGGGCTCCTGTTTGGGCTTGGTCTCAGATTCGGGTTTGCTTCACGAACTCGGTGGAACATTCCCATTCGGGTTCTGGGCACGACCGGATAACGCCTAATTGTCGCTTCACCCCCTTCGGGCTCGAGAAACACTGTATGGGTCTGGCCCTCGAGCCCACTTAACCCAACCGAAACTTCGGCCGGTTGGGAATCGAACCCGTGAGTTTCGGATGTTGATTTGAACACCATGAATGCTACATAAACCGTGTTTGGTGATAGCATTGAAGTACAAATCCTACCATGCACTTCTAACCAACAAACACTAATGAGCTCCGCCACCTCGGCAAACCTACATTTTGCAACCAAAATCTTAAATTTATCTATTCAATTTAAGCGATTATATATGAACAAGAATCGAGACATTAAATGATTACCGTGACTCGGGTAATGAAATCCATCTCCAATAACGTGGAGTATCGCCCCACACGATCGATAGATCCCTTGCCGCCAACATGTAGCATTTCTTACCAGTGTGTTTATCCAGAAAGAAGATCTTGTGAATTCCAACAAAAGTGTCAGTTTCATAGCAAACGCCTTATTGATTATGAAGATTCAAACTTCAAAAGTTGAAAATGTAGTAAAATATTGCTTATGGATCCCAAATTTTTGAGCAATGAACAAGTACACACCAATCTGATGTAATTTTCTGACTTAATAGACACAAACCAACAAGAACACACATAAAGATTTGAAGATACGATCTTTTATACGAAAATGACTGTTAATTACTAGAATTAAATATTAGAAAATTATTATTATTATTATTATTTAGTTATTCACTATTTAAAATATTGTTTAAATAGATCCCAATTTTTATGCCATGACCAAGAACATCAATTTAATATAACTAAATGATCTATAGAGACAAACCAACAAGAATGCACATAAAGATTCGATCTTTTATATGAGAATGAGTGTAAATTACTAGGATTAAATATTAGATCATTATTATTATTATTATTATTATTATTATTATTATTTAGTTATTTACTATTATTAGAATTGAAATTGTTTACGTCTCAATAGATTTTATTTGAAACCATCTCGTTATCTCAATACTATACCATAATAATAACGGATTATAACTAAATAATAATAATAATAATAATAATAATAATAATAATAATAATAATAATAATAATAATAATAATAAGAAACTTGTATGAAATGAATGATTAATGAAATATTTTAAAACTTAACCTTATTGCCACCATCAATAACGATGGGATGATCACAAAGCCGAAGAAACAACTGCTTCTTGGAAGAACAACCACCGTCTTCCACCGTAACAATCTTCGGGTAATCCGACGGCAAGAAACTCTCCCAGACGTCGTCCCAAGCCGCCGCGGACCTAAATATGGAACAAACCGACGACAACCTACATGCATCTCGTGGGCTAGTGAGTGACACAGCCTTGGACACAAAGCCTTCGGGTATGGACCCAAAGAAGTCATCTACAAACCCATGTTCATGATCCATGTTCAACCGCCGACTTCTCATAGTTAATTTGCTAGTGTTTTTTTAAGGTTAAGGTTATTGAAGTTGTTGCAAGTGTGTGTGTATTTATATATACGTGGCAGAAAGCTTAGGAGTTAAGGTTTTTGGTGTTAAAATAATATGAAGCGGTGTTGGCGGATTTAAGAGGTTTGATGTCACGAGATTTCCAAAAAAGTGTACCGATCATTTTAGGTAATTACACGTGTACATTTGTTGCAGATAAGTTCATGGCCGGTATTATGATTTCAGTTTTAGATTCGGTTTCAAAATATTATAAACTTCTATTATTCTATTACTAGGGTATATACCCGCGTGACACGCGGGTGAAATAACATGTCACTAAACATAATCAACTTAAACATCAATTTAAACGAACATAATATTTCTTTAACTATTAAAACTTGATAGATTTACATTGTCACTAAACGCATCACCATACCAACCAAAAAGTTATAGATTTACATTATCTTAATATTAAAACTTCTAAATTACAGGAAGTTAATTCGAACATAACAACCAAAACACATTAACAAAATAACTAATAATGTTCTTTGCTATTAAACCATCATCAATATATTGAAAACTTCAACTAAAAGAAAATGTTTTTTCCTAACACACCTGAAAATTGTTACAACACAATAGTATAATATATAAAATATAAACCAAACAAACCCAGGTAGAAAATAGACCCACGTGACACGCGGGTGGAAAATTTTCATAATCACTTTCATAGTTACAACATTGTTCTAACCATTTGACCTCCAAACTCACTTCCGCTTTCAAATCGAGATGTGCAACTTCTTTTCTTGCATTAGATAACTTCAACATGTCAAGCTCTTTCAGCATAATCAAATCATCACATGACAATAGTTGTTTAAGCTTAAAATTCTTATACTGTCATTCTCAAACATGATCACAACCTTGTTTTGATAAGGGTAAAAAAACCCCTCCGTTACATGTTCATAAGGTATAGCCCGTGTTACACGGGTGGAAAAACATGTCAACAAACATAATAAATTTAAACAACAAATTCAAGCAACACAATACTTTTTTAAACTTTCAGACTAAAACGTGAACAATTTACATTGTCTAGATCTTAAAAGTTACAATAATTTAATGTATATCGAACAACCAAAAAACATCAACAAAAGACACAACCATGCTCTTTCATATTAAACCACCATCAACTTCTTCAAATATTCAACCAAAAAAAACTCATTTTGCTTCACCACCTAAAAATATATAAAACAATATCATCCAAATTAAATATACCATAATAACATATTTAATAATGAGTAACATTTGAACATTAATAAAGTTGTTTTTATTAAATTTTTGTTTTTATTAGAATAAAATAACATACAACAACAAATAAAGTAAAATGATAACATAAAACATCTTTCTAACTTAAATCATTTTGAAATATTTTATACCTAACAAATTTAATACTCTTTTAAAACAACCTGTTTTGAAATATTTTCAAAATAGTTTTAAAATATTAAAAAATGGGAATTAGTCAACTTTAAAAAATTATGAATTTTTTTTTTTGATTTATGACCAATATTGCCACAAACTTTTAAATCACTGACATTAATATTTTGTTAAACTTGGAAAACTTAAAAACGTTTTACAATAAACGAATTTTCAAATAACTTTGGAAATATTAAAAAATTTTATGTTGACTTTAAAAATAATTAAATGTGAAAAAATATGATACAAAATCAAGGAAAACAAAATATAAACCTAGAGGAAATAAATTATCAAATATTTTTAATATTCTTTGAAAACATTATGAAGACTTAGACTATCAAATTGTTTGGATGTTATAATTAGAAGATTTATATTATGTTTAAAAAACTTTTTAGTTAAAATGGATAAAAATATAATACGTGTTTATTATACATTATTGAGAAATTTAGTGACATTAATATTTTGTGAACACAAATTAAAAAAAATAAACATACATAACCAAATTTAAAACGTTGAATATAAAAAGAAAATTATGTTTCGGGTGTGGAATCTCATAATCAATTGAATCTACTATAAAGAATAACAATAAGAAATTAATATGTGATTAATTTAATTTCTGAAAAACAAAGTGAAATGTATATTAATAATTCGCTAAAAAAATTACATGGTTTAGCGAAAATATTGAAATTTGGATGTAGTTATGATGGAATATCAATGAAGAATACGATATCGAATGGTAAACTTATAAGTGACCGAAATTTAAGTTTAAATTTGGTCTTCCATGTAAAGATAGAAATAATTTGAAATATCTTGATTCATGGGAATAATAATATTAATAAATTATGAAAAGTTGTAATGTTTAATAATATTCACTAAATCATATCTGCTAAATAATATTTGAAAATGATGATAAAACGGTTATTTAATTTATGATATATTAAGTATTGATTATTAGAAATTATGTCAATTTGAATATTGTGTTCTAAAATAACGCGGTTATTATTTTAGTATTAATTAATAACTAATATTCACGTAAATTAAAGTAAAATTACATTACAATTATGATAAGTATTTTTAGTTTAACAATCAGTTTTTTGAATATTAAAATGATAACTTATTCTAGTTAATGACAAATCACAAAAATTAAAATCAAATCGGTTTTAATTTTACTAATATAACTAATTAATTTAGAAATAATTACAAAATTGAAAATCAAATCGGTTAATTTGAAAACTTCAAAAAATTATGGAAAGATTTTGAAATGAGTTTAAAATTATGGAGAGTATTAAAACCTTTAAAATTTGTTGAAAGATTGGTCAATTTCCGAATTTAAAAGGAGTTTAAATATGTTAATTAAAAAGGAGTATAAATTTTGTAGTTTTAAGTTTAAATTTGGTCATCTATATAAAGATAGAAATAATTTGAAATATCTTGATTCATGAAAATAATAATGTTAATAAATTATGAAAAGTTGTCATGTTTAATAATATTCAATAAATCATATGTGCCGAATATATTTATAAATGATGATAAAACAGTTATTTAATTTATGATATATTAAGTATTGATTATTAGAAATTATGTCAATTTGAATATTGTGTTCTAAAATAACGCGGTTATTATTTTAGTATTAATTAATAATTAATATTCACTTAAATTAAAGTAAGATTACATTACAATTATGACAAGTATTTTTAGTTTAACAATCAGTTTTTTGAATATTAAAATGATAACTTATTCTAGTTAATGCCCAATCACAAAAATTAAAATCAAATATGTTTTAATTTTACTAATATGACTAATTAATTTAGAAATAATTACAAAAATGAAAATCAAATCGGTTAATTTGAAAACTTCAAAAAATATGAAAAGATTTTGAAATGAGTTAAAATTATGGAGAGTATTAAAACCTTAAAACTTTGTTGAAAGATTGGTTAAATTTCGAATTTAAAAAGAGTTTAAATATGTTAATTAAATTGTATTAAAACCATTAATACAATTTATTGAGTTTGACTATCCTTATTTGTTATTTTAACAAATAAGGATAGTCAAATTCAATAAATTGTATTAATTGGATACTTAAATGTGTAATTTATGTATATTAAAGCACGCCGGAAAAAAAATATACATCAAGGTATCTCTGATATACATCAATATATTATTTTATCTACAAATAATGAATATAATTGAATATTAAAAAAGAAATACACATCAATATAGAAAAATAAATTTTATAAGATAATGCTCAATCCATGAAAATTAGCTTGTATCAGTCGGGACATTAACCTGAAATTATAAAGTAGAATATTAATGTTTATCTTATGGAAAATTTGATATTTAATTTATAACCAGAAAAATTGAATGTCTTATCGAAAAAAACAATATAATGATAATAACCATGATATCTCAGATTTTGATTTAGAAGGTAAACTGAAATATTCCGTAAATCAATCGGGTAAATAATCTGAAATAATAAAGTTTCGTTATAACATTGATATTATGGAAGATTATAATTATAATTTATAACCGGATAATTTAAATGTGTCTTACCGGAAATATGAAATAATGATATTGTCCATGGATGAAGGTGATTTTTATTTAGAACCTAGAAGAACAACATGTAAAACAAAAAAACAGGAAAGAAAAATATAAAACTTCAAATAAATATAAAACAACCATTGTTATAGGTTTAACAAATAACCGAAAAAACTTACCGGAAAAACGTAAATACGTCCACATATTAGCTTCATCGCCGTTTTTGATTTACAACCTAAACTGATTTTAATTAAATCAGTTAACAATGAAAATAAAGATAAAAATGTTAGAGGAAAAAATAACCGGAAGAAAATATAATGTTGTCGGAAATACATGTATCAACAATCGGAAGTTTATTATAAAATATAAACTTACTGGAAAATGATTAATACAAATCTAGATCTAGATTAGCCGGAATATATGAGAGAAAAGAAAAATATAAAACTACAAATAAATATAAAACAACAATTGTTATTAGTATAAAGTTGAGAAATTCAGTCATTGCCATAATTACTAAAACCTTCTATTTACAATGGTTCTTTCAATGTATAGGATTTGTTTTCAACTAATTGAACATCAGTAGTCATTGGTTGGTTGGCCATTGTTGCATTTGTTAAGTTTCCATCTCGGTTTTGTGCCAGGGTTCGATTCCCATCATTAACATCATTTTTGATTTAATAATATATAAGATAGGAAACGAAATAGATGACTTGGCATTGATGTGGAGAGGCTAGTTGAATGACATGTGGACAATTGATGTGGAGAGGCTAGTTGAATGATATGTGGACAATATGTATTGCTTTAATAGTATTGTTTGATTGTATTGTTCACGTATTTATCAGTTAACTACTCGTCATGTCATATACTATTGTTAGAAGATAACCTTTAGGATTTCCAAGTACAACCTTTTATTGTTATTATATAACTTTTTTTTGCCAGCTTTAGAAAGTTAAAATACAACTTACATGCATATTATCAGCATAGAATGTTTAGAATATTTGAGATATGTGATTTTACTAAAAGCGATTCATGCTTTAGAGCATATAAAATATGAATAATATCATCACATAGGATATTATAATTTAAATCGTTTTGCCTTTTGAGTTCAGAAAACGTCAAATATTGGAGTCTTCATTTTTATTTAACATTAAAATTAGTATAAAAACTATGTAACAACATTATAAGTATTGTTAATCTGTATACGAAAGCACTTAGCATCAAATTAGGGGATGTAGTTCAAATGGTAGAGCGCTCGCTTTGCATAATGAAACTAGAATTTACTACTTAACTCAAATGGCTTTAGCTTGGAACACGGACTGGGCTACAAATGTTAATAATGAAACTAGAATTTACTACTTAGTCGTTCATTGATAGTTGAATTAAAAGGTTTAAAGATGGAAAAACCCACCCATTTGATCAAAAATCAAAATAGCGAAGTTTGTGTGTGCACGTGCGATGGCAATGGCGGGAGTGAAGGAAAGAAGAATTGTGGGGGTTTAACTCATTGATTTTTTTCGTAGCGAAAGATTGAGAAATTGAAGGTCTATGATTTAAAAAGCATGAAAAGTAACATCATAAATGAAATTGATCGTTCATGCTTGTTTATGATTGTAGATGATAAGATTCATGCTTATGATTGTCAAATCTCATTTAATTTGAGTCTTAAATTGGGAATTTATAATGAATCTTGTTGATTGGAGTTGAGTATGTTACTTATATAAATATTAGTAAATGGGAGTGATTGTACTGAAGTTGGATGAAAAGTTAATGTTTTGGCCTAACGTATGTGACTAGTTCTAAAAATGGCAGCTAACTTCAAAAAATAGGCTACCAAGGTGTTGTGAATTGTGATAAGGTAAAGTATTTTTAAAGTGGAAGTTCAATTATGGACAAAATAATTTAAAATTAGGAGTATGTTAGGACTCCTCATCTTGGTTTGTATAGTAGATTAGTAGTTAGCAGTTTGTTACAAAATTTTCGTCAAAACTGGTTGAAGCCAACTAAACTTGCAAGTTGCTAGAAATAAGAAAAGGGCAACCAAAATTTTATAACATTCCAACTAAAATTAAAAATTGTGGGTTCAACTACCCCATCAGAGTTGGTCAATTCCTATAGGTTCATCGAATTGTTTTTTCAAAAAATTCGGACATAATTTTAAGAGTAAGCTGTTATAATTTAAAATGAAACTATAGTGTATTCTTTATTCAGAAGACAAAATATATACTTTGAATGAAAATAGCAATAATAATCAAATCACATAGACGAAAATGACAGTTTCTGATTTAAGATTAAAAGATCTTTTATTGTTTTTTGAAAGTCAAACTCATCTAACTATATATAGAAGATTAAACCTTCATTGTTATCAAATCCATTGGAACTATGGAATATCAGCTACAAAAAAGTGGTTTGCTACGGCTACAAAAGCATTCTAACTTGTTTATTTTAACAAACATTTCCATCAGGGTTTAAGGTTTATGCATTATAGCTTGCAAAGCGGAACATGTATATTGAAACTGTTAGATGTCGATTCTTTCATCTCCTAAACTCGTGGAGTCACCTCCAGATATCATATTCATAAATGTTTTACCAGCATGGCCCACAGCCCGGGAAGTCTTCTTGGCCACGTCAGCAACAACCGGCTGTATTGAGATCACAGGAAGGTTTGCTCGTTCCTCAATCATTGCTAGATACGGCACATGTCAAAAGTTATCGAATGTCTATTGTAACAATATTTTCTCACAAATTAATGATATGAGTAGAATGCATACACATAGTTTTTTGTCGAGCCAACGAACCAATTTGTTTGACTCCAGCTTCTGCTGCTTGCACAGCTTGAGCTGACTTGTTTACACCATCAGATATCTCTTGGCTGAGTTCATAAGTTAACATGATGCATTAACTCAGGCTCTCAAGGTTAACAATGAAACATGTGTATGACTGTTATTGAAATATGTAAAATACCAATAAACAAAAGAGAGAATGATAACCTCAAGTCACTGAGCTCGAGGGTAAGATCACTGATTTCCATGCCAGAAAGCCTGATTGCAGCCATGGTACTAGGAAGCTCCTCACGAGCGGTATCTGCTAACTTTGCAACAGCAATTGCAGTTCTACTCATTGCCTGTCGCAAATCACAGTTATGTTTGTTTGACCAAAATACCCCTGGATCTTAGTTTAGTTCCTAATATAATGTGGTTGCAACAAACATAATTATGTGGTGCATTTTTCTATGGTGATAAGCAAAACTAAGTGGGAAAGAAATGACATATGCGGTGCATTTTGCTATGGTGAAGTGGTGATTAAGCAAAATTAAGCGGGCAAGAAATGACATACTTTCATGCAACATCAGTATACAGAAATGAAAACAATGTTATCACCAAACATAGCTGTTAATAGTTATTGTTTTGACATACAACTAGAATACTACAAATGGGTTAAAGATTGTTACAGGGCACTTCATGATAACTCAAATATATGAGGAAAACTAAGATATTAAAGAAATGACACGTGGACATCTAAAACTGTATCAGAGAGTGGCCTGTTTGATGCAAATAGTTAATACAGCTTCATGATATAAATTAATGTATTACCATAAAGTTGGCGGAGTTAACCTCTGTCAGCCACAGCACTGTTACCATAAAGTTTCATGATCACATGCAATAATCGCTATTATTGACACCTAAACCTGGTGCAAATACTTGTATTCTTCCTAATTTCTCCAGAAAACAACGGTTAACATATTACATCATCAAAGAAAGGTCATTTATGAAGGATGTTTGGTCAATGAACTTTTATGCTCAGACTAAACCAATAAAAGCATGCTCTGCTGACAAAGTCCAACAAAAGAAAAGTAAAAAAAGTAAAAAAGAAGTTATCTTTGTGACAAGTCAAACCAAGTCCGTATAACGATTTACATATCTCTTCATAACAAAAGATTGTAAGATGAATGAACCCCTAAATACTACTTAACATTGATTCTACTTGTATTAATAAGCTGCAATCAACCACACATTTAGATGCAACAAAATAGAAACACAAAATGAGCTGTTAACAACTAGAATGCAGCAAACAATTGAGGTATATTGATGAGTGAATATAAAGAATGAAAGGCAAAAACAACTTACATATAGCGCTGGAACAGCTGCCATGACAAAACCTAGAAACGATGCTGTAGCCTGCATACATCAAAATCCAGTTGATTTAATAATTTGTTTCAACATAATAAAAAAATAAAAAAATAAATAATAATTAGTATAAAGGATGAGGCGATGAATGTTAAAAGGAAAAAGGCCTGATGGCTTGAGCTTAATTTCACCGGCAACGGAAACCTAGGGTTTCTAACTTCAACCACAAAATTCTCCGTCTCGTCTTTAGCAGCAGTAGCATTTACACTCTTTGGAAGAGAATTGCAACCAACGCCAAATAAGCCACGGAGCGGTGGTAATTGTGATGTAGCTGTAGATAATAGAGAGAGAGGATGAGTCCGGCGGAGAAAACGAAACTGAGTCGGAATATAATGAGGATACAAGCAGTGGGATTCATTATTGATTTATTTGTAGAAGAGTGGTGTGGTGGTGGTGGTGTTGGTGGTGGATTCAAGATCTAGCTGTGGCTTATTTGAAACATTTTTAAGTTTATTTTTATACGAAAGTCTTAGGCTGAGGGGTGTGGGGGGCGCGAGAGGGGGCGCGAGTGGGGGCGCCAGCCAATAATATTGTGACGTGTGGCAGAGAGAGAAACTTGATAAGATGGGTGTTGGTAGTGGTGCTCGCGCCCCGGGGCATGGTGTGGAGGGGCGCGAGAGGGGGCGCGAGCGGTTTTTTTTTTATTTTTTTATAAATGTATTAAAAAAACGTATTATTAAAAAAACTCATAAATTATTTAAAAAAACACACATTAATTAAAAAAACACATTAATATCTAAAAAAAAATAAAGTACTAAAAAAAACATTATTCTTATTCTTCGGCTTGGTCCTCTTCGATCAACCTCTTCCGGATACGTTCCTTTTGTTTTTCCATCAGCATTTGGTCGACCGGATTTAGGTTACTGAAGTCTCTTGTAAGGAATTCCAAATCTCTCATTCTTTTTTTTTCCTTTTTGTCATTAGAGACCACCTCCATGGTTTTGTTGAATTTATTGAGGGATTCAACAAGATCGTTGATGTTTACGGATTCCCCCTCAGCCGGTTTTTTGCCCCTGGCGTCCCTTCCCAATGGCCGCCTCCTCGGCGGTGAAGACGTTTCCTCCCCCGCAACGTTTAGGTCGAATCCAACCCGGCAATCCGACCCGGCGGAAGTGCTATACGCTCCAGACGAACTAGTTTTAGTCCGTTTCGGCCCTACTTCCGCATCAAGGTCCGGCGCCACCAGCTCAACCCACTTAGAACACCTTCTCAACCTCTCCCACACCTTTACACCGTCCCACGTCTTCACCGTCCCATACCTCCGCAGGCACTCCTGCTTCCACTCTTCGACAGTGAAATTATAAACCGCCAAATCGTCACTGCCACTTGGTCTCATACGACCGGCGTTCCTGTTGAACAGATTAGTAAACAAGCCGACAAATTTTCTGATTTCGGTCCATCGACCCGAAATCATATCGGCGTTCCGCTCTGTACTCCCAACGAGCGAATAGAACGTCTCCCTAACCTTTGTCCAAAAGACCTTGCTCTTTTGGTAGTCCGCTGCAAAATGCATAAATAAATTTGTAAGTCATTTAACTTTTTTATTTAACTTTTTTATTAAAAATCATTTTTAAAAACGTTAAAACAATTACCGCAACGCCGATCCTCAGAAGTGACTATCCAAGCCCGACACAGGGCTTCCTTCTCATCCGATGACCACGGAGTGATTTTCCGTTTCGTCCTTCCGGTCGAAGCCGAACCCGACCCGTCCGTTGCAACTTGTTTTTTCCGGTGGACGCGTCTTCTTTGTCCCGCAGCTTCACCTTCTGGTTCTTGTGTCTCCGGAACTACAAAGTTAGGAGACGGTTGTATGTTGGATGGTTGAAAGCCGGATGATTGTTGCGACCCCGAATAAAACATCGCTTGGTCCGGTGCCGACCATAAATCGTCGTAACTGTAATCTGAATCTAGGTTTGGGTACCAATTTCCAGCCATGTTTTTAAAAAAAGGTTTGGAAGATGGGGTGATTTTGGGTTTTGGGTGTGGTATGTGATATTGGTATGTGATATTGGTGTTGGTTTGGGTTTGATATAGGTTTGATATAGGTTTAATCTGAATATTGTTGTGGGTTTGTGTTGGATATAGGTTATTATATAGAGAAAAATTGTATGTTAAAATTTTTTTTTTTAATAAAAAACGAGCCCAACGGCTCTATTCACGCAACCCAAGAAACCTTCACGCCATTCTCAGCCGCTAGCCCATCCGCGCCTGCCTCTTTTTCCGCGCTCGCGCCCCTCTCGCGCCCCTCTCGCGCCTCGGTGGTGTGGTGCTCGCGCCCCGAGGTGCGAGCGGAATGGCTTTCGCGCCCCTTCTAGCGCTCCGCACCCCTCAGCCTTATACACAACTCAAATTATAACCATCATTAAAGATTAAATTGTTTAAACCTCACCAATTATTCATTTTAGTTGTCCTAAAATAATTTCGACAATAACCTAAAAGATTTTTCGCCTTTTTAACAACTATTGATCCACTTACATTCGATAAAGCACTTCACGCAAACAAAGTCAAAAAATTGTTGTTGTCTTTTCACATGTGGTCCATATACGTATACGTTTACACACTTTTATGTGTACAAGTCAGAATATGTGGTCTGTGGATGGCTTTTCACTTAGTACTAGAACATATTTATCAAAACAAAGATTATACGAACAAGATACCAGTCACCACGTAAAAGTGTATATCTTAGTTTAAGTCATATAGACATGAAATTCTCTAAATTCTTAAATTTATTTTTATATTAACTAAACTCCAATATTAATTTTATAATAAACCATATAGACATGAAAGTCTCTAAATTATTAATTTGATTTAATGTACACTTTTAATTTGAATAGTTAGTAATTTAAGTATATACACAAAACATAAATTGTTGTTTTCATATAATTAGAATATCTCATCAAAACAATTTGATTCACTTCTTATTTCTTAACATGATCTATCCCATCAAAGTAAACTCATGCATCATTACACTTGTTGTTCTTATGACTAAATTTTAAAAAATACTAAAATTGGTTTTTGTTTTATGGGTGAAGAGGTAGGTCCCAGCAGAGCCCAGTTGGACCCGTAAGACTCACCTTCAACAGGGACGTCTGCGCGGTTGGACCCGCAAGACTCACCTTAAACAGGGACGTCTGCGCAGTTGGACCCGCAACTCACCTCGAAGGACGTCTGCGCAGTTGAACTCACAGAGGGACGTCTGCGCAAAGACCAACTGGATCCGCAAGACCAACCATGCTCAGAGACATGACGTCCTTACGCGCAGTACGCAAGATGTTTCCGCAGGAAAAGCCTCCCAATGGTCGACGTACTCCGCCTGTTCCCGCAGCTGCGGATACTAGCCATCAGGGAAGGCTACCCGCGCAGCAAGGCTACACGCACAAGGCACTAACTCTTAAATAATTCAGTAATGTCACCTAAAGAAAGAATGAGCAAGCCGGGAACTCTCCCGCCCAAATGAGCCAGTCCGTACGCTACTGAAGGACCTTTTGTACTATACCTGCCAAGGTATGGACAAAAGATCTGACCAAAGCTGCGACAGCTCACTGACAACAGTACGACGAGCAACACGCTCTACTACTTAATGTCACTATCAGCCGCTGCCTACTCACCAACCCCTGTCGGGGCACGTCCATAGCCTGCAATTGGTGGAAAAGGAATAGTACACAGCCGGCCTGGTCACTATCAGCCGCTGCCTACCCACTAACCATCAGCATGGCACGTGCGTAGCCCACAGTTGGTAGAACAGGAATACTATTCAGCCGGCTATACCTGCTTGGAAACCTACCTTCGGCTATAAATACTCCAACACCTTGGAACGGTATTATCATATCTCATGATCTTATATCTCCATATATTATCTGATATCTGCTCTAGTCATTTCTCTTAATATACACTTATATTCAAGAGCAATCTAGTCTGATTCTCACGCCGGAGGGTGGTCACAAGGAGGTACCCCCCCCCCTTTCTGAGTGACGAGCTCACGGTGTCTGTTTTGCAGGTCATCAGAAGAATAACCATCTTGCCGGACATAACCCTCGTGGGAAACATCTATTTAACCCCCAGATTATCTGTAATCTGCCCGGGGTCGATTAGTGTTTCTTCATTGGCGCCATCCGTGCATAAAAGCTAGAACTTATTCTCAGTTTTTTCAAACTTCTGGAAATATGGTTAAGGTTACTCCGTTGTCAAGACCAACGAGCGACCAAGAAACTCTGGTAACCACAACCCCAGCTACTGGGGGGAACACCGGCGAGTACACAAATTTTACGAACACTACCCCGGTTACCTAAGCCAGGGCAAGTGCAGTAAATTTTACGAACACTACCCCGGTTACCCAAGCCGGGGCAAGTGCAGTAAACAATCATCCCCTGGGATTCATTAATACCCAGGCGGAAAGGCAACAGACGAGGCTCCCCCGCCAAACACTTGAACAAGTTAAAGCGTGGGCGGAAGCACGTCAGAAGGAATTCCAAGCTGAGTTGGACGAACGCTTACGTTCCATCCAACAGGCTGACGAATTTGGAAGCACTCGACAACAGCTCAACATGAGCAGTGAGTGCGAGTACTCGGACGTTGATCGGGAGGAATCCGACACCGACGCAAACCCTCGCCATAGGGCGAAAGGGTAGCGTAAGGAAACGGACTTCCAACCGAGAAGGAACTTCGAAGAAACCTTCAAACCAAGGAACGCGGGGGGAAACCCACGTGACTTCTCCAAAACCTTTAGACCAACTGCTGCAAATGCGGGAACGTCCAAGTTTGCAAGGGACATTGCAGAAGCAATCGCCCCGAGAAGTGCCAAACAAATGTCCAACATCGGCACTTATGATGGTATATCCGACCCAGACGATCATTTGAACAGATTCATAGCGGGGGCAACCGTCAGCAACTGGACGGAACCCACGTGGTGTTATATGTTCCAGATGACGCTGGTTGGAGCAGCCAGAGCGTGGTTTGACCGTCTACCGGTCCACCACATCTACGATTGGGCAGACTTCCAACAGAAGTTCAGCCAACACTTCAGTCAACAAAGAAAGTACACTGAAGAGCAATGGACGATCCTCAACTGCATCCGAGAGGAAGATGAATATTTGCTAGACTTCATCACTCGCTTCAACTCAAAAAAGCTGAGTCTGGGCGCTATTAGCGAAGATCTTGTTCGAGCTGCTTTCATCCAGGGCGCGAAAGATCCAGAGCTCATCCGCACCTTAACGGGTAAAGACGGCATGCCATCCACATGGGATGCCATCATGACAGCAGCTAAACGCTTCGCGGAAACGGAAAAGCAACTGGGTAGAGATCTTCCCCAAAGCACAAACCTCTACACCCAGAAAACAAGAGAAAACAACGTCCTTACCGCCCGACTAAACAAAAAGAGGAAGCTAGGTATTTGGCAGTCAAGGGTAAACTTTGACACCTCATCCGGCTCGCACCCTCGGTTAGGCGGAAAGGACAACATGCAGTCGTCGAACCGGAATTCCAGATGAACGCCACTCACTAAAAGCGTCACCGAGATATTCGCCACTGAGAGGCTCCCATGGCCAGAGGCTCCAATTATCCGACATCGTCCAAACGCTGATCAAAGCAAATTCTGTGACTTCCACAGGACAAGAGGCCACACCACCGAGGAATGCTTAAACTTGAAGGACATCGTTGAAGCATTTGTCAGATATGGGACGCTCACGCACCTCGTGGCGTAATGAACGCTGAGCAGGCTAATGCGTGTTGAACCCCAGTTGGGAAAAACAAGAATGAAGCTGCATCTTCAATGTTGGAGACTACATACTGCGTAAACAACGAGATTCCGAACCAAGTGCATATCGGCTCGAAAGGCTCGATGACACTCCTATCCCAAGAACATGGAAGGGAGCTCAATTACACAGGCTGCATGTAGATCAATTCCACACTTGTAAAGAAAAGGCCCAGAGCCACTTCTAATGAAAATGATTCTCCTTATCACATTGACGCTGATGATCTTACATTTATACTTATGAAATTTCCACTGATATGCCGGTATTCACCGCATAAATAAGTGTGAAAGGAAGTCGTTGCGTGTGGACGGCGGCAAAACCCGCATAAATACAAAAAACGGCAAAAATTTCTAAGAAATAAGGACAACCTTCACGCAGGTCAGTTATAGGTAAAGTTTGGTCATCCCACTAAATGAAAGTGACGGTCCTACCCGCACAATCATGATAGAGGAAACTGAACACTAACCTATTGACAACCGCGCGTCGGACGGTTAACTTATTCAAAACACTGATATGCCGGTATTCACCGCATAAATAAGTGGAGACGTCGTTGCGTGTGGACGGCGGCAAAACCCGCATAAACACAAAAAACGGCAAACCTTCACGCAGGTCAGTTATAGGTAAAGTTTGGTCATCCCACTAAATGAAAGTGACGGTCCTACCCGGACAATCATGATAGAGGAAACTGAACACTAACCTATTGACAACCGCGCGTCGAACGGTTAACTTATTCAAAACACTGATGCCGGTATTCACCGCAAAATAAGTGGAGACGTCGTTGCGTGTGGACGGCGGCAAAACCCGCATAAACACAAAAAACGGCAAACCTTCACGCAGGTCAGTTATAGGTGAAGACTGGTCATCTCACTAAATGAAAGTGACGGTCCTACCCGCACAATCATGATAGAGGAAACTGAACACTAACTTATTGACAACCGCGCGTCGAACGGTTAACTTATTCAAAACACTTAGAAAATTGCTGTTAAAGTATGCACGAGCGAATCATATATTGTTTATGCGGCAAAACAAGTGCCAAATTAAACTATAATATGCATGAGCAAGTCATATAACGTTTATGAAGCAAGTCATCCAGTGAAATTGGCGGTCATACCCGCACAAACATTTATATTTCATAAAAAATTCAAACATTACAATGGCTGGGTATCTACCCGCCTACAGAAATATAAATCTATCCTAACGGTGGGAAGGGATCTCAAGGTTCAAACTTCAGGACCACTCCCTCCAAACCCACTTGTACCCGCACCATCAGTTGGCTGTGGCGGTTCAAGAAAAGTCGAGAATGGCTAGCCCATCATCAGCAGCAGCAATTTCGTTCACCTTCTCCACCACCGGATGCGGGAAGGCAGCATACTGGTTCACTGCTTGGTCATAGGCAGCTTCAGTGTCTACGTCATAAAGAGGGAAGTTGGAAGACGGGATGCCCTTCTCAACAAACCCCAGACCAAGCAAGAAACCAGCCTTTTCCCCATCCTCATGGGAAGCGTTGAGGGCTGCGCTCATGGCATCGTCATAAGATGTGTTCGTGAAGATCCGATGCACAACCTACAAGAAAAAATACAAAGTATCAAAACATTTTCTAAGTACAAAGAAAAGCGTAAAGATATTATGAAGCTACGCATACCTGCGACAACGCTTCTCGTAGAAGCCATTCCTTGGTGATCAGAGCCTCCTGGAGGGCAGCTTGAGCTTGGTTACGGGCGCGTTCGGCTTCATTTTTGTTAAGGTTGGCAAGCAACACTTCCTTAGCAGCAGCCTCTTCACCCCCCTTTAGCTTACGCTCAGTGTGGTCAAGCATCCCCCTCTGATCCAAGATCTCTTGGAGCTTCTTGGCGTCTTCCATAGCCAAAGCATCATGAGCCTGCTGAAGCCTCTCTAGTTTGGCTTTAAGATCCTCATTTTTGGCGCGCAGAGGTTCAGCAACGGCTTCAGCCTTGGTGGCCCTCTCGGTCGCGTTCCGCGCAGTTTCCTTAGCCAACCGAAGCTGTTCGTTAAAAGCTTGGGTAGCCTTGGAACGGGCCTCGAGCCGGGCCTGCACTTCAACCTCGAGGGCCTTGAAGGCCTTTTCCTTCTCCGCAGCAATTGCGGAAAGTCTCATGTTCTCCTCCCGGATAGCCCGCGCCTGAGCCACTTCTTGGATACGCGCGGCCTTTAACTTGTCGTTTTCACGACAAAGCAACTCGACGCGCAGCTGCATCCGGGCAAGGAGAATCCGAAGCTCATTTGTCAGCCTACCCTCCTGGTAGCTAGACATGGCTCCCCCCAACGCGCCACTTGGGGCCGCGTGACGCGCCCACTCGACGCAGTCCACAGCCGTCCGAAAGGTTGTTCCCCGGCGGATGTTCCACCGTGGAACATACACCTCATTCGAATCCGACACTGTAAAAACAAAAAGCAGTTAGGAAAAGATGATAAAAATATAAAAAGGCCAAAATAACCCTACGCACCTGTAGGGTCGACAACAGGCCGGTAGCTGCCAAACCCATCACCCGAACCTAACGGATAACCATCCAAGAGGTCAGGCAGATGGGAAGGAGGCAGAGATTGGCTAGAAGCCCCAAACATACCTGCTGAACCGGCCGGAGACGAGGTAGTCGCCGGTGCCGGAGGCACGGTTGAAGCCGCCGCGGTAGAGACCATCGGAGGTGAACTCACTGGAGGTGAACTCACAACCGTGGCCGCCGCTGCGGAGGAGCCCGCGGAAACAATCATCGCCGGCTCAGTGAAGGATTCCGTGAAGATCGCACTGACAGCCGGCGGGGATGATGTTACAGTTGGAACAGTTGCCTCAACAGGATGAGCAACTGAACCAATACTGCAAACAGGCGTAGCCGCCTGGGTCATCGCCTCGGGTAGGTTGACCAAACCTACCGACATGGGTCCAGAACTGCTCCTCCCCACATCACTTTGGAATGCAGTAGCATCCACGCCTGCATGAAGACAAGATATTAAAAATAATGGCGGAAAGAATTGCGGGTAAGATTAATTTACACTTTCGAGTTTTCTTGAGCTTGAAGGTTCTGACAGGCGGGGACGAACCCGATGGAGCCGGCCTCTTCACGCCGGTCACCGTCGTCTCACTGGGCTGCCCGGAGGTGATAGCTGTCTCAACCTCCGGAACAGTGGTCTTACCACCACCAGGGTTCCCCGCCGCCTCCTCGCTCTCGGTCTCCGAGTCAGACCGGTTGCCCTGATCGGCGGAGACAACCTTCGCCTTGCCTTTCCCGCCAGCAGCCTTCTTCTTCCTCGCGAAGAAAGGACCATCTGCGGATTCCTCATCAGAAGATGACAAAATTAGAGGAATTCCAGCAGAGGTTTGAGCATTGAGTGGGCGAGGGTTAAATAATCCCTTACCTGGCCGCGTGGCGCTTAGAATCTCGTGGCCTGGCGGGTAGACTTCCACGAACCTATCCGCCGTCTGCTCCAAGATGGGCAACTCGTTATCGTCGAGAGCACGAGTACCCAGCCGAGCGGGACCACCGCTCTCACGCGGTTGCAGAAGCGACTGCAAATTGTTCCCCTCTGAAAATAAACAGAAAAGCAGTTAGAAGAAAAACCCTAAATCAGCAAAAAGTTATGAAGCATACCGTAAGGGATAGAGTTCAAACCGTATTCGAGGACGATGGGAATCTGTGGCGCCTCTGCCCCAGTATCCTTCCATACCCGGCTCATCCCAAGCATCACCATCCCAGACTCCGCAAAGCGGTAAACCGGAGTTTGGATCTGGGAGATCTTGGCGAACCATTCCGCCTCTTGGTAATTGGAGGCGTGAAGGCTAGGGAGCGCCCTCCCGTTCTTGAACGTCATCGCAATGGGGACGACGCGAGCGGAGACAGAGAAAAACTCCCGCTTCCAATAATGAAGACTGCGCTCGGTAGCGCGGATCTTCAAACCCTTGATCCGATTGACCAAGGTATACCAACCCTGGATGCACCTCCAAGAGTAGAAGGTCATCAGGCGGTCGACGCGGGGCTCAACGCCCAGAATATGGCACACCCATTCAAAATGGCGAACCTTTGCGATCGCCATCGGGTGCACCTCCGTTAGGTGTACACCGTGTCTCTCCAAAACACGGTACACAAACTTCGTCAATGGGAACCTCAGATTCCCATAGACGAAGAATGCAGCATACACCCCTATCTTGCCCTTCGGGGCATCATACACCGTCTGGTGAGACTCTAGAAACTCAGGCTCGAAAGGCTCGAGCATGAACTTCTTGACGATGTACTGGTACAGGTCGACGGAAAGAGCACACTGGCACTCGCCAGCAGTACTCTTATCATCCTTAGCAGACGCGGACATCGGATTCTCGGTGTATACTTCGGACTCCTCGGCAATAGCCTCAGGATCACCAATGGAAGACATGTTTTGGAAGATGGAAAGAAGAACGATTTCAGGAGAATGCTCGACAAAAGTAGAGTATTCGCCGGAAATCGCTTAGAAGAAGAAGTGAAACTGTGAGTTGAGATGCATCCTCTCCTCCCTTTATATACTCATCGCAATGAATGCGATAAATTTAATGCGGGAGAGACGGAAAATCGCAGGTGCAATGAAACTATGACACGTGGAATATGCAAGCTAGCAACAACTGTCGACAGGACGCGCGCCGTAAACTTCGCGGCCACGCGCCCGAAAACTCGTGCCCACGCGCCTGAAAAAGCGTCTGGAATGACCATATACTGTCACGTCGCCATAACTTCATGCACGTCCTGAAACTGTCAGAAGAAACCGTCAGACCACCCTGACGTCCCTTCAACAGTTGGACTGTTCTTATCCTTTCACCAACTCTTCGAATTTCAAAAAGATTCAAAAAGATTCAAAAGTAAGCGGGACTATACCCCCTTACCTTGGTAACCAAGTAACCGTAAGACAGGTGCGGGTACAGTGTCAAGGCAAAACCATTCACATACTTAGCACCTGCAGGGAATTGAAGCCAATAATACCTCGGCAACCAAGTAACTATAAGACGGGTGCGGGTACAGTGTCAAGGCAAAACCCTTCACATACTTAGCACCTGCAGGGAATTGACGCCAGGAATACCTCGGAAGTAAAGTAACTATAAGACGAGTGCGGGTACAGTGTCAAGGCAAAACCCTTCACATACTTAGCACTCCGCAGGGAATTGAAACCAAGAAGGATCTTCTGGGCCATGCTTGCGGAAACGGAAATAACATCCCCGCATAGCGGGAACGTTGAGAACTAGATTGTTTGAAGCTCCAAGATGGAATTGGTTGTTTAACGTAATTGATCACTATGTTTAAAACTACCAAAACCTCATGGAGAATCTACACAAGTGGAACTCAACGCTCTTGACTTGCGAGGAGGTTACAGACCTACCCGCATCATACCCAAAGATCAAGCAGAAAAGTCGGGAATTTCTGCACGTGATATTAGGATTTCCGCGGGAAGAATCCCCATGGAAAACCTTAAAACTAAACCCTTTTCAAAATCCCTTGCTTAAGTCCAAAAGTTCACCTCACTTATTAACAATTCATGAGAAGAACATTGGACTGGGGGGACTTGAAGAGGTAGGTCCCAGCAGAGCCCAGTTGGACCCGCAAGACTCACCTTCAACAGGGACGTCTGCGCGGTTGGACCCGCAAGACTCACCTTAAACAGGGACGTCTGCGCAGTTGGACCCGCAACTCACCTCGAAGGATGTCTGCGCAGTTGAACTCACAGAGGGACGTCTGCGCAAAGACCAACTGGATCCGCAGGACCAACCATGCTCAGAGACGTGACGTCCTTACGCGCAGTACGCAAGCTGTTCTCGCAGGAAAAGCCTCCCAATGGTCGACGTACTCCGCCTGTTCCCGCAGCTGCGGATACTAGCCATCAGGGAAGGCTACCCGCGCAGCAAGGCTACACGCACAAGGCACTAACTCTTAAATAATTCAGTAATGTCACCTGAAGAAGCCGCCCAAATGAGCCAGTCCGTACGCTACTGAAGGACCTTTTGTACTATACCTGCCAAGGTATGGACAAAAGATCTGACCAAAGCTGCGACAGCTCACTGACAACAGTACGACGAGCAACACGCTCTACTACTTAATGTCACTATCAGCCGCTGCCTACTCACCAACCCCTGTCGGGGTACGTCCATAGCCTGCAGTTGGTGGAAAAGGAATAGTACACAGCCGGCCTGGTCACTATCAGCCGCTGCCTACCCACCAACCATCAGCATGGCACGTGCGTAGCCCACAGTTGGTAGAACAGGAATACTATTCAACCGGCTGTACCTGCTTGGAAACCTACCTTCGGCTATAAATACTCCAACACCTTGGAACGGTATTATCATATCTCATGATCTTATATCTCCATATATTATCTGATATCTGCTCTAGTCATTTCTCTTAATATACACTTATATTCAAGAGCAATCTAGTCTGATTCTCACGCCGGAGGGTGGTCACAAGGAGGTACCCCTCCCCTTTCTCAGTGACGAGCTCACGGTGTCTGTTTTACAGGTCATCAGAAGAATAACCATCTTGCCGGACATAACCCTCGTGAGAAACATCTATTTAACCCCCAGATTATCTGTAATCTGCCCGGGGTCAATTAGTGTTTCTTCAATGGGCTAATATCATAAAATTCAACATAATTTGTTGCTTCTCAATAAAGAAAAACCGACCGACTTTTTAATATATTAAAATCACTAAACGTGTTAAAATAAAACACATACACTCTTTGTTGAAAAATTAATTCCATAACGTTATCTAGAATGTATATATTTGGAAAATAATAATAATAATAATAATAAATATTTAAATTTGTTTCTTGCTCCTAAATTTGTTAAAATAAGAAGATATAGTTTTTTTTTTAAATACAAAAAGCTGAATATTAATTCATCAAATTTTACTAACTTAAAGGATAACAGGCTATTATCTTAAATATTTTTCATAAATCCACAGATTATGTAGATAGGTTTAGCGATTTTAGTGTAAGAAAATAGTACTGAAAATTTACGTATACCCTTTTAACCTGCTTAGAGACTATAATAAACGAAAATTGTATTAGAGTAACTTTTATTTAAAAAAAAATATACAATATTATTATAATATTAATTTATAATAAGTTTTTCATAATTTGTGTTTAAAATAATAAAACGCCAAAACGTGGAAGTAGGTAGAATCCAGAAATAATATTATTATAATATGAAAATGGATAATATTTTAACATCACTCGTTGAGTCATCATTGCGAATCCCCACACTTTTCTACATCTTTCTTCTTCTACTCTGACCAACTATATATATATATACATGTACACATAACAACACTGTGTAATTAACTACTCACCTGCAACACGTGCTACAATCAATCAATTCCCAGAACAGAGGAACAACATGGTGGGCGGAGGAAAATGGTGGTGTTGCGGTGATCAGAGCTCCGGTGATGACGTGGCTGATCTTGACCCGGTTGTTCTGGTCAGCGGCGTCGGTGGGTCTATTCTCAACTCCAAGCCGAAGAGCTGGCTCGGGATCACGACCCGTGTTTGGGTCCGTATTCTTCTTGCTGATTTGGAGTTTAGAAATAAATTATGGTCCCTTTACAATCCTCGTACTGGTTTGTTTTTTTTTCTATCTAAAGTATTTATGGTTTTTTTGGTTTTGTGTTAAGTGTTTGGTAGGTTTTGAACTGGGGTTGATTTCGAGCTTAAATGCTAATAAATGAGCTCGAACCAAGCTTTCATTTATTGAGCTCTAGCCAGCTAGACGAGCTAATATATTATATTTAATACATATTTATTTAATACTCCATTATTATATATTAATTTTTAATAACAATAGCTACATAACAATTTTACTTTTCCATATACTAAGTTATAAATAACAAACATATCTAATCATAGTTACAAATATATATATATATATATAAATTAATTAATAAATAATAAACGACTCCACCTGGAGGTGCAGGACGAAAATACGTATAAAAAATTTACATAAACGAAGGGGGGAGGGCCAAATTTTCAGCCGTAAAACGGGTAAACTTACATCACAGAGCAATAAAAAAAAGGAGGGGCCGGGGCTGCCCTGGCCCTTGAGAAGCCTCGCCCATGAGCCCAATCTTGAAAACTACTCATGAACCGAGCTCCCGCCGAGCTCGGGTTTGGCTCTGACTTGTTTTCACCTCTACTGTTGTTATGTCTTTACTTGCAGTAGTTCTGAATTTCTGCTTTTGTAATCTTGTGTAATTAAATTGTGTGATGTGAATTGTGATTATTTCAGTTTAGTACTAATCAAGAAAGTGATTAAGTCTGTTATATTTTGAATATGGGAATTCATTGTTTTGTAATTTCAGGCTACACAGAAGCATTGGATGATAGTTCTGATCTTGTTATTCCACAAGATGATTATGGACTTTATGCCATCGATATTTTGGATCCCTCATATGTATGTTTCTGTCTAATAATATTATTCATTGCTTTCAAGACTGGTTGTCTTGTAATTTAACTATGCATATTTGTATTTTGTGGCATCTCAGTTGATAAAATGTTTACACGTGACGGATGTATACCATTTTCATGACATGATTGATATGCTTGTTAATTGTGGATACAAGAAAGGAACCACATTGTTTGGATACGGATATGACTTTCGCCAAAGCAATAGGTAAACACTTTAGCTTTCAGTAATTAAGGGGTGTTAGGATGTGCGTTTTAGTATCACATTGCTACTACAAAACCGCACATCCAAACACCCCTTAAGACGCATCAGCATGTCAGCTTAGTTGTTACTGTAATGTTTGCAGAACTGACCAATCAATGGATGGCCTCAAGGAGAAGCTGGAGACAGCATATAAAGCTTCGGGGGGTAGAAAAGTCAACCTTATATCACACTCGATGGGCGGATTGTTAGTTTCGTGTTTCATATCACTTCATTCTGATGTATGACCATACGCCCGATTACCTTATTTTATATTCTCATTGTGTGTGTATTTATGATACTGTAGTTAATAGTAGGACAGTTCAAAAGGCTCGTGGCTCGCTTGAAAAAGCTCACTCAGGCTCAGCTCGTTTAAAGCCCAAATTATATTATATATATAAATTATATCCCAAGTTTTAATACACACACACACACACATACATACATACATACATACATACATACATACATACATACGCACGCACGCACACATGTAAATTCAAATAACACTTACGATGCAAAGTATACGAAGTGAAGAAAAAGTCTACATGGTGGCGTTTTCGTAATTACTCTTCTACGAAATTGCCAACACGTTTTTTTTTGTCTTTGCTTCATACTCTTTGCGCGTTAAAGGTGATTTGTACCTGATCTCAACATGTGTGAAAACTAAAAAGATAACATTTTAAAATAACGGAGTTATCTCGACGAGCCACAAGCTGTCTCGAGCTCTTTATGAGCCAAGCTCGAGCTCAACATTTCAGCTCGTTAAGGTAGCTGAGCCAAGCTGAGCTGGTATCTTTAACTTTGAGATCGAGCCCAACCTGGCTCGGCTTGTTTACATCTATACTTCATAGTGACTCAAGAACATGACACATGTCTAGTTGCTATAGGTGTTTGCTAAGTATGTGAATAAGTGGATAACTATTGCAACTCCTTTCCAAGGTATAACTACATTTCTTTTCACTTTTTGTTGGATTTTTTTATGTCCTCACATGCCCTAATATTGATTGTCTTAACTTATAATATGATTCAGAATTAGTAACTAATTTGAGCTAGCTAATGTTTACGTATATGCGTATCAGGTGCACCAGGATGCATAAATGATTCCCTTTTAACTGGATTACAATTTGTGGAGGGACTTGAAAGCTACTTCTTTGTATCAAGGTGGTCAATGCATCAACTGGTAAAACATAATGATTTTGACTCATTTGAGAAAATAATTAGCTATTAAAAACGAAACCCGTCAAAGGATATTTTATTTTTTCTTGTGTTTTCAGTTGGTAGAATGCCCGTCTATATATGAGATGCTTGCTAATCCAGAGTTCAAATGGAAAAAGGAACCTGAAATTGTGGTATGGAGAAATAACTCAGAAAACGAACAAGATTCGGTCAAAAGGGCAACATATGGCATATCTGGATGTGTGGGGCTGTTTGAAGAAGCATTGAAGGACAATGAGGTACTTTCTTTGACCAAAAAAGTCAAAAGCCTGAGATTTGAAACTTCTTTCTGAGTTAGTAAATTGACCCACAAAGTCAATGACCCGAGATTTGGAACTTCTTTCAGAGTTAGTAAGTTGACCCAAAAAGTCAAAACCCCATATTTGAAACTTCTTTCTGAGTTAGTAAGTTGACCCAAAACATCAGAACCCGATATTTGAAACTTCTTTCTGAGTCAGTAAGTTAACCCAAAAAGTCAACAACCCGGGATTTGAATCGTCTTTCTGAGTTAGTAAGTTGACCCAAAAAGTCAAATCCCGAGATTTGAAACTTCTTTCTGAGTTAGTAAGGTGAACCAAAAAGTCAAAAACCCGAGATTTGAAACTTCTTTCTGAGTTAGTAAGGTGAACCAAAAAGTCAAAAACCCGAGATTTGAAACTTCTTTCTGAGTTAGTAAGGTGAACCAAAAAGTCAAAAACCCGAGATTTGAAACTTCTTTCTGAGTTAGTAAGTTGACCCAAAAAGTAAAAACCCCGAGATTTGAAACTGCTTTCTGAGTTAGTAAATTGACCCAAAAAGTCAAAAACCTGAGATCTAAAATTTTTTTCTGAGTTTGTAAACTGGCCCAAAAAGTGAACTACCCGAGATTTAAAACTTTTTTTCTGAGTCAGTAAATCGTCCCAAAAAGTCAAATGACCACATGCAATTAGAAGTCAACTCTTTTGTTTTGTTCAACCGTGGCAGATTGAATACAACAAGAAGACTATACCGTTACCATTCAATCAAGATATCTACAAATGGGCTGCTACTACGCGCAAGATGTTAAACAATGTGCAGCTACCCGAAGGGATTGAGTTCTACAACATTTATGGAACATCATGGGATACACCTTTTGATGTTTGGTACGTCTAACCAAGATTGCATTTAAAAACATGATGTTGTATTATTTTGTGTTTTCTGATTGAAATGTGTGTGTGTGTGTAGTTATGGTTCAGAAACGGATCCAATTAACGACCCGTCTGAAATATGCCATACATTGGTAAGCCACTCAAATCCATCAATTACCATTCAAAACGAACCATTCGACCTTAACCTGTTTCGATCCGTTAACATTGAGAGTGTTTACTCTTTGTTTTGTCGCAGCCTGAATACTCATACGTGGATGGAGATGGAACGGTCCCAGCTGAGTCAGCAATGGTATTATCCCTGCATTTAGTATTATATATATTGTGTGTGTTTAAATATTTAATAATCTGGTCAAACATCTTTGACCCGGAACTGAAATGTGATCTACAGGCAGATGGATTTGACGCAATAGAGCGAGTAGGAATCCCGGGTGCTCACCGGCCATTACTAAGAGATGAAACTGTATTTGAATATATACGGAAGTGGTTGGGAATCCAAGAGCTGAGCAGGTATCGGGTGAAGAGCTCTAAAGTTGTTGATGTCGGTTCGTCTTGAATTACGGATGTTTTTGTGTCCTGGTAATTCATGATCTAAGAACATGCAAAAGTATTTGTAGGTTATGGGCATCATTGATGGGAGTTGTGGTTATGTTGTATTATTCCTTGTGAAATAAGAGTTGGCATTATGGTTTCTCATGTAAAATCATTCATTATGTAACAGGTGACAAGATTGTTAGATCAGTCGATTAGATATGCTGTATCACTTTGTATGTCTCATATATATGTTATTTATATATGATGTTGTAGTGTGTAATACATATTTATGTTGATGATGCCAACTCCATGAAAGAAGAAAGAAGAAATGGTCCCGCTAGTTGGAGGATCGGAAGAACGGTGTTCCCGCCCATGCTGCATCATTGATGGGAGTTGTGGTTATGTTGTATTATTCCTTGTGAACTGATTTCCATGCCAGAAAGCCTGATTGCAGCCATGGTACTAGGAAGCTCCTCACGAGCGGTATCTGCTAACTTTGCAACAGCAATTGCAGTTCTACTTGTTAAATGGGTTAACAGATCAACCCACTTTTTAACGGGTCGGGTTCGGGTTGACCTGTTTTTTAAATGTGTCGGGTTTGGGTTGACATTTTTAAGAAAACGGTTTTCGTGTCAGGTTCTGGTTGGGTTTCGGGTCGTGTCAGAAATTGACGCCCCTATTTCCTAGTTTAATTCTTTTGGGTTTGTATCATCTTGTATAAATGCCTATATTGTTTGAAGTTAAGTTGATCTTTTCTCCAATACTTTTTAAAAGATTCTTTTGAATGTTGTGTTATAGACATATTAATTTACAAATGTGTTATAGTAAGATTTATATAATATGACTAAAGGAGCCTTGAAATCCATAATTGGGTGCTAATGAGTGCTTTTGTTCCTTGTCGCCAAATTGTTGACAATATACTGACACAAGAGCTTATAAGGAATTACCAGAGGAATAGAGGAGTCGTGAAAATTGCATTCAAAATTTACACACATATATATGGCTTATGGCACGGTTGATTTAAAGCGTTTATTGGGGTACTTCTTAAGGTACTAAGGTATCACGTATATTGCTAAACGTGAGCAAAATCATAATATAATTTGGTAAGACATTGCTACATGTTTCGTTCTTTGATGTTGCACCGATCCACCGGACCGTGGGACAGGTAAAGTGCAGAAATATTATCTTAGTAAAAGATTGAGGCATGACGAATAGACACATAAAGCTCGAGCAAAAGGTTTTAGATCCAACTTGATACATCTTAGTTGCATTGGGATATAAAAAAGTTAGATTTCTAGTTAAATTTCTTACGTCCAAACTAGCGTCAAGTATACACACCTATGAACAATTGAACACTAAGTTACATTTAAGTAATATAAGTAAATAAGGTATGTTAAATGATACATATAATTCACAAAACATGAGTGACACTAGCCTAAAGTTGGTTTGTTTCCTTTCTATTCGATGTCGTGGGTTTAGATTGTCTTGTATTTGTGTCTCTATTTTTTGAGGATAAGTTGATCGTTTATCTAATACTATACAAAAGACTCTTAAATGTTGTGGTTATAGGCCTATAACATGTAAATTCTTTACAAATGCATTAGTAAGTTTTATGCAATACAACAAAAGGAGCCTAAGGGATGTATAGTTTGAAAACTCCTTTGAGTTGATAAAACTCGTAAAAACCCTATGTAACATCATTTTTTTGTTTTTTTAAACATATGTAATATATATGGTTTAATTTAATACAATATATCGAAAAAAATTTTGTTTCGCAATTTTTTTACACTTTCTTTAACTTTTAAAAATTTCAAGAGAGAGAAAATATAAATTTACCTTTACATTTTTTATTAACTATAATTGTTTACTACAAGATTCAAATTTTAGTTGAAAATACGTGATTTACAATGCGTTTCTAAAGTTTTTTGATTCTCAACTCAAGTAGATTTTTATTTTATCTTATCCCGAGCGTTCAATACTATAAAATGATGCTAATGGGAGTGTGAGCATTGCAAAATTAGTGACAATATAGAGTTGTAAATTGTAATTAGTGTTATTGCCAATGACCAAAACAATTGTTACATCATGTGTACCCATGTTGGATAAACCTTTAACTTAACAAAGTCACAAGACACAAGAAAAGCACACACCAGACACGAAGAACACGATATTAACAAATATACAAATATTTATACATAACAGTCATAAGAAATTAAAACAGCACTGTTTTATGCAAAATCATACATAATATAAGCTTATTGGCATTTATCCATTTAGGTACTCGGATAAGAAGAATCCCAGAACTTAAAACTCAAAATAATGTTTCTTAAATGAAAGACGGTATTAAAGTGAGATGATATTAATAATTAGAGATGCTCAAAAAGCTTGAATCTAAAAATCGGTTCATTCACAAACCGAGCCAGCTCGGCTCGGCTCAAAATATTTATTTTCAATATATCTAATTATAAACACACACACATATGTGGCCTGCTTGCTATTGCTAAGTCTAGATATGCTTAAATAGCCGGTGGCTCAATAAAACTAGCTTAAAATAAACTCATTTACAAACCTAGCTAGCTTGGCTCAGAACTGTTATCAACCAAGCTGACTAGACATGTTTACAAACCATTCCAAGCACAAACCAACTCTTGCTCAGCTAAGCTATTGAACATCAAATAATCAAACAGCAAACCTCAATATTTTAATTTTTTCCTTAAACTAAAGAAAAACACCACATTTTATTATTCTATTAGTTGCCATTCATCCAATCAATTTCAAAGGAAGCAACATACAGTAATAATTAACCAAAATAATAATAATAATAATAATAATAATAATAAAGTTACAAAGATAAGATGAGAGTACGTACCCATGATTAATATGATAATGATTCCTTTATTACTATTAAAATGAAAGTGGGTTTAAGAAACACATGCAATAATAATTTCAACTTTCTTTCTGGATGCCATTGCTATCTGATGGGAAGAGCATCCATATCTGCATTGCCTATTAATGGCTAAAACAGGCAAAGACTGTGCTGTTAGCATTGCCTTTTTCCATTAACAGAAACAAAGGAAGAAGAAGAAGAATACATGTATTATCATGATCATCAATTCTCCTCTATCACTAATTGGTGGCCAGTCAGATACATGCACCAGGTTCCTATAAATACTACCTACCAGCTCTCTTCATTATCATTCATAATATTCATATTCATATTAATTTCATCGATCATCATCAAATGGATCAGCTTCACGTCCTTGTAGTCCACGACAGCATCGTCAACCGGATGCTCGTCAAGAAGCTTCTTCAGAAATCTTCTTGCAAAGGTACGTACATACTCTGATACTCTTTCAGATTAATTTCACCACTTCATTATTAATTCTATGCATATATGATTTTGATCACCGTGAAGAATAATTAATTAATTAATTACATGCAGTCACTGCTGTAGATTGCGGTAGCAAAGCTTTGCAAGTCTTGGGTTTAGATGACGAAACAACCCATCCGATAGTACTTTGAAGGTTGATTTGATAATTAGTGCTTACTCAATGCCAGAAATGACTGGCTTTGAGCTGCTTCAGAAGATAAAGGTCTGTTTGTTTGCTAAAGTTAACTTTTTTTTATATTTGAGAGATGAATTAAGCTAGTTTAATTGGTTACTAATTATGCAGAGTTCTTCAACCCACTGGCACATACCGATGGTAATCATGTCATCCGAGAACATCGAAGCTCGCATACTTCGGTATGAAGATGGGAGAAACAAATCTTTTCTTTTACTGTTGTCACTTTTTTATTAAATAAGTACATATTTTAAAACACATGTTTTTTCCCTTTGTGATAAATACAGATGTTTAGAAGAAGGGGCTCAAGAATTCATCTTGAAACCGGTGAAGATGGATGACATAATACGTTTGAAAAACTCCATCCTCAGGTATAGCTTACCAGCCGAACAACAACCGATAACATGGTTCGTTTCATTTTTTAGCCAAAAAAAAAAAAAAAACTCTGCAAACAATATGAACAGGGCTTTAAAGTATTATATATGTAACAAACTTAATATAAATTAAATATTGGTACTTTTGTTGGTGTGGTATGCATCGGGTTGAAACAAAATCCTAAACATAAAATATATAGAAAATCAAAACCGAAGACTACCGATATAAGATTGGTTGATCTTGGACTATTCGGGTTGGGTTGGGCCATGGTTGAACTTGTAGAGTGTCAAGTTATTAGGATGACAACGGGACGGATATTTATAATCTCATTCATATACCCGATTGCCAAACAATATGTTTAAACTTTAAATACTCTGTTTATCTTTTGAGTTTACCGATTTAGAGATTGGATGCCAGTGATTGGGTTTTGAGAGTTTAAGTATAAAATGTAAATTAAACCGTTAATAACATGAATGCATAACATATAAAAAAGCAGCCGGTAATAAGTCAACTACCGTTATGTTCCATGTTTTACTTTGTTCGATTTGCATCAATATTTAAAGACATCAACTTGCCATACTAATGTTGATTGTAATAATCTGTTTTCAGTCTCTCTGACGAATCCACGTCTCGAGCTCACCCGTTGACGTGACAGGAGAAGGAGAAGGACTTAACAAGTGTTTTAGATCAGCATAAATATAATCAACAATTGTAACATGTTACATAAAATCTGCAATTGTAACAACTGTAAAGCTTTCAGCATGACGGCTTTTTGAGTGGTTTTGCGTTTAGGAAACCGGTTTAGTGTACACCAACATTCGGATCCATCTTCTAGTCCTATTACATATCTTTATCATACGAGAATTGTGATTGAGTCTCAAAACATATCTGTTGATTCCATCTTATAACAACGTACCACCAGATCATAATACCATTATTTTCCCCTATGACTATTCAATCGAAATTAACCCAAATGGTCAAACAATTCTAACCTTCAATGTTGACCAACCGAAAGTCAAACTTGAGCAGTAAATCAAGTTTTCCAATAAAATTCTAGCTTCAATCGTAACAACCTCCACTACCAGATTAAAGTTTTCGGAATAAGAACCTCGACTACCGGTTTAAAACATTAGATATAAATCATAAAATAGTTCTTATCTAATAACTTAATTTAATCATTTTTTTTTACACCTTTAAACACAATTTCAATATTAAGTTGGTATATATGTGATGAATTTCATTTCACGCAAACAAGAATAAGCAGAAAGATTCCCATGATAAGTGGATTTGTGATGCTGTTTAGATATATGTAGTTATTGCTGGTACATATGATTCAAAATTATGTTTACATATTAAAAGAAAAAAAAGATGAAATGAATTATTTCATATGGTTGCATGTGCTGTTCAATTATTTCTATTAATTAAACATATCACCACGACATGCGTAAACTTTTTCACCATTGGAGTACAATATCCTGTTTATATAACAACCACCAAATTAAGTACCAGGTATCTTCATCGTATTCTTTAAAATGTCTTCTCGATCAAGTGGCCACCTAATTAAGTACCGGGATTTAAATTCCAAATTTATTTGAATTCCTACGAATTCTGTAAAGCGACCGTGCCTTATTAAAAGAATTTAAAGGATTTCGTTTACAATTCCCGTTCCTTTGATAACCAAACAAATCAACAATTGAATTAAGATTCCAATTACAACGAATTTTGTGAACCAAACAATTTGAGAGTTGGAATTCAGATTCCAATTCCATTGAATTCATGCGAACCAAACACACGATTCCGACGAAAACCCATATTATGCTTGAGGATCTATAATATCCTATATTACCACACAAATTCCAAAACTAAAACGAATTACTGTGTATGATCACTATGTACAATGTTATATGATGCATGGTTTTACATGGCCCGACGACTAGACATGCTGCATGGTTTGTTGTTGGTTCGGACTGAAGTTTAGCTAGCATGACCTGGTCAAGGCGCGCTCTTCTTGCAGCTTCTTGGATATGATGATCACGGACATTTGATGCACCGAGTAGACCCGAGAAATGAATCGTGTTTTTGCCCATGTAACCATGACCATCCTGAATAAAAAGTAAAAACCAACTCATTAACCAAACAAAAACCAAACTTCAAGCTGGAACATGAATGTTACTCACCATATATGATTGTTTAGTAGTATTAGTACTCCGTGAAAGATCATGTTTCCTCCTCCTCCTACCCGTATGTCTTCTTCTTCCCGTTTGGTCTTTGTTATTACATTCTTCATCATCATATTTCTTCTCTGCTGCAACCAATGGCCCCGAAAAGAATTCTCGGGCTTTCACATCATTATTGCTCACTTCATTTGAATTTGCTTTATCGTGTCTTCTCTGAATTGGACTCTTAAGTGTTAATAATATTATCACAATCATGGAATTTTTGTTTACTACAAAATCACGGGTCGGGTGGTGAAATGGATAATGGGCGTTAATGATTAATCAGTGAGTCAAATATGACTAAGAAAAACTATAATCCAACGACGAGTTTTTAAGAAAAATTATTTAGGAGGTTATATAATTACAGCTCGTTTGATCATACTCGAACCAAACAAATATCGAATTTGGGAATCTGCTACTTGTCAAAATGTGTTGTTTGACAAACCAAATACATTAATCAATATTACATAATATGAAGATATTTCAACTTGTTTCTTTTTCCGGTCAGTTGCCATTGATAACTAACCCGAATAGACCCATTTTCACATCCGTGAGTTAAATAGCAACTCGATTGATTTACGCAAAACTCAAAACTTGTGTGAGAGGGAACTAGGGAAGGCCATTACCTGCATTGATGCAGCTAGCTCAGCATTAGCATCGGGAGCTGGAACTACCCGGGTCTCTCTTCGTCCTCGGCTTTCGATGCCAATCTTTTGGCACTTACCTCCTTCCATTCTTTGTCTACAACAAATACTTAGTTAGTAAAACATTGCATGCTTATAGTTCATACTTTGACTTTTAAAGTCAACCAAACTGCATTCCGTTTCATGGTCGAGTTCTTATAGATCAGCATAATCAGCATGTCTAGAACTCTTATTCAACCTAATTTCTAGATATTATTTTTCAAATTCTTGAACCATGCAAGTCCATGTTCTTATAGATAGCAAGTGTGAAATGATGTATGTTAGCTGCGAAAGAAGCCGAACAAAAGATCATTGAACCATGTAACGGATTCTTTAGGGGTTACCAAATAAAATATCACTGAAAACATGTTACACAAAATCTGCAATTATAACAACTGTAAAGCTTTCAGCATGACGGCTTTGTTGCTAACATGACCCATTTTAGTATGATAACCATAAGAACCTGTGACGGGAAAACTTGCAGATCCATCAATACCTTGCTAACCAACGGAATCAAGTAAACCACAACTTGTGTTGGATAAGAAGTTATAGCAGTGAAGGTCAAGAGCGTGAAAATTGAAGTTCGAAAGAGGAAGTCTACTAAGAAATATGAACTGAATTGTGTTATTCAGATATCCTATGTTGTAGGTTATTAATCGAACTTGTTTTTGATCAACACAATCACAACCAGTTTGACCAATAACTAGTTAATCTAGGAAACCAGTTAGGGTATTACCTGGACTGGTTAACCGGTACCGGTTAAAAAAATCGTTTTATTAAGTCAAATAAATACCAAAAAAACAAATAAATACAGAAAATTAATTAAAAATAACTAAGAATACCTGTTTTTTATTTGTTTATAATAAACCTTAACAATTATGATAAATGTTTCGAAAATAAACATAGACAACTTTCCCATCAATCTTTTTGAGTGGCTTTGCGTTTAGAAAACCGGTTTATTGTGCACCAACATTCAGATCCATCTTCTATTCCTATTAATCTGGGCCCACATATCTTTATCATAAGAGAATTGTAATTGGGTCTCAAAACATATTTGTTGATTCCATCTTATAAAAGTGAAGAGTTAAAATACAAAGAGAGAAAGAGAGACAAAAATGAGAAGTGTGTGAAAGATTTGTGACGACACAAAAAACTCATAAAAGAAAATTTCAAAGAAAAAAATCATAACTCAAAATATAAAATTAAAAAACGAAAAAAAATCTAAAAAACCAAAATGTTTCCCCCCTTAGCCCGTTCCAAAAAAATCCGTTGAAAAGACACAATACCGAAAATGAACAAATAATACAATGATAAATAAAAAAAGAGACAATATGTCGCAAAATATAATATAATGCCAAACAAAATATATATAACACAATCAGGCCCGGCTCCGAGAAAGCAAAAAAAATTTTGGGCCGAAGACGAAATTTTTTTTGGGCCTTAATTAAGGAGTATTTTGTTGGTTTAAACAATTAAATTTTTATATAGGTTTACTTGGTTATAATTTGGGTTGTTTAAAAAATTTTTGTATAAAAATAGGATTAAGCATGACTCAAATGAGACTAGAACCCATAACCTTTTGGATGAGAGTAATACCCCTTTGCCACTAGACCAAGCTAGTGGTCATGTAATTAAGTTTAAACATTAAATATACATATTGTTTTTAATAAAAATAAATATAAATTAAAAAAAAATTCGGGCCTAACGGGGTGTCAGGCTTGTGGCCGTCGACCACCCCGCCACCCCTATGGGCCAGCCCTGGTTGAGTAATATAACACAATGTCAAGGAAAAAAACACAATCAATGACAAAAATAAACAAAAAGCAAAATGATAAATAAAAAGACACAATGATCTTTTTTCTTCAAATTGTGTTTTTTTTGTGAATGAGGAAGCCGATGGAAACATTTTTTTGTTTTTACATTTTTCGTGTTTTTATTAAATTTGAGTTATGGTTTTTTTTTTATTACTTTTTCATTATTATTTTTTTTTGTGGGATTTTTTTTTTGCCAAACCCTTTTTCATTTTTGTCCACCTTTATAAAATAACCTGACCACTTATAACAATATACCATCAAATCATAATACCATAATTTTTCCCTATGACTCTTCTATCGAAATTAACCCAAATGGTCAAACAATTCTAGCCTTCATTTTTGACCAACTGAAAGTCAAACGTAAGCAGTAAATCAAGTTTTCCAATAAAATTCTAGCTTCAATCCTAGTAAGTACTGAACCGGTTAAGTCTGTTTGGTTGGACCTCTGAATAACTATGCAAAATGACTATCTTACCCCTCTAAACTATTGTGTGCTGAATGAAATGAATCTGTTTGGTTGGAACTCTAAATGATAAATAATTATAAAAACAAACAACAAAGCATGAGAGAAAATCCAAAGTATGATAGATTAGGAATATGTGATTGGATTGGCGATTATATTTATGTTCTTAAGTGGTACAGGCACTAATCTTAATATAACAACAATCCAGGCCTAATATTTACAAATTATCTAAAATATAACAAAAATTACCAAAACCTTCATCTAAATTTCGCAAATGTAACCAAATGTGCTGCTATTCCCGCACGATGTGACAAGTTAGTCCAAGTCCTATTGTAGGCAAATGATTTTCAATTGTGGTACTAGTTCAATAGTTCCTATATATCTCACGAGTCAAATGAAGTTTGGTTAAAAAGAAGATGAGTTTAAAAGAGACTCTTACCTCGAAGCCATCTTTTGTCGTCCATGGAATGACGTACATCACAATAAATGTGAAGACTTAACAGATGTGGCCCGGAAAACAGATGTAACCGGTAGAGTGCATAGCTCCTTTCCAAATCCAAGTCAACCAGCGTATATGGAGTGAAAGACCCTAAACCAAACAAAGTGCGATATTCATGAAGCCAAATAGACAGTAAACTATAGTGCACTAACAGTTGAACACAAAGGAAACCTACATTAACTAAAATTATCGTGTAATATAAACCAAGACAACAAACACTATAACGAAGACAATCTACATTAGACAACTAGAAGAAAAAAATAAAGAAATCAAGCAAAACGGAACGTCCCTTTCAGAAAAACACATACCAACAAACATGCAATTTAAAGCATAAAAACTTATAACTACCTTACCTGATAAGCAGCTTGTGATACAACTTCAACAGCATACCTACCACGATGAAAGTAGTGGCTACAAAGTCACGAACAACATGACCCGTGAAGACGAAACTAATGATGTTTACTTGAATATCAAGAAGTGATTATGTAGTTGTCATGAATTGTTTAGGCTGCACATTCATCTCCCATAAACACATGCATAACATCAAGAGAGCATTAATGAATTAGTTGCCAATATCAAGCTAATGAAATAAAATATTATAGAACTCAAATCTAACCAATTCGATAAGTAAAAGTGAATTTGGGATCTGGGTAATACAAGAAGGGGATTGTTGATCGATCCTTGTAAATTCTAATAATATCCACCACTTATGGTCTCAAAATAGCTTCCTTAGTAGACATGTTATACATATAATATAGAGCCCGAGGACATAATTCACCTACCAAACACCCAATGCACTAATTCCAGCAAGTAGGCAACAAACTTTAACCTAATTCAACCAATTAGCCATCAACATACACGGGAATTACAAAAAATGGTACCAACAAGAACGGCCTAATGCATATATTACATCACATAAAAGGAAAATCACCATCATAATGTTTCAGAATGGATTCAAACAAACAGAATCTGAACTAAAATCTTAAGGTTTCATCTAGCTGACTATTTTCAAGTTATACATAACAGTTATTTTTCTTGCAGATAGAGATATAATAATTTAAATTCATTATAATAAGTTTTAAGAAACCATAAACATACATATGATCAATCAATTTGTTATGCATGATTATAACATTATATAGAATATTATCACGTGCTCTAATAGCATTCCAAATCTCTAAAAAAAATCATAAACAGAAATTAAAATTGGCTATTGGAGAAAGAGTACCTGGGTAGCACACCTTATCAGTCACGATTTGGGAGTGAGAGATCGTCGATTATTAGGTTGAGGCTTGGATGGATCGTAGTTGAGTCTAGAGGTTATATTAGGTTGAGGGTTATTATTCAATAACTTATTTATCATATTTTTAAATCTTTAAACACAATTAGAATATTATGAATTTCATGTCACGCAAACAAAAATAAACGGAAAGATGCCCACTACATGATAAGTGGAATCGTGATCATGTTTACATATATTGTTGGTACATAGGATTTGAAATTATGTTTACATATGAAAAGAAAAAAAGATGAAATGAATTAGTATTTCATATGAATTGAGTAGCTCTAGCGATTGTTTTCCTTTCTAAGTTAGTACTATTTTGTCATTTCTATTAATTAAACATATCACCATAACATGCATAAACTTTTCACCGTTAGAGTACAATATCTAGTCTACAAAACCATCACATAATTAAGTACCAGGTACCTTCACCATATTCTTTAAAATGTCTTCTCAATCAAGTGGTCACCTAATTAAATACCAAGATTTAAATTCCAATTTCTTTGAATTCCTACAAATTATGTAAAACGACCGTGCCTTATTAAAAGAATTTAAAGGATTTCGTTTACAATTCCCGTTCCTTTGATAACCAAACAAATCAACAATTGAATTAAGATTCCAATTACAACGAATTTTGTGAACCAAACAATTTGAGAGTTGGAATTCAGATTCCAATTCCATTGAATTCATGCGAACCAAACACACGATTCCGACGAAAACCCATATTATGCTTGAGGATCTATAATATCCTATATTACCACACAAATTCCAAAACTAAAACGAATTACTGTATATGATCACTATGTACAATGTTATATGATGCATGGCTTTACATGGCCCGACGACTAGACATGCTGCATGGTTTGTTGTTGGTTCGGACTGAAGTTTAGCTAGCATGACCTGGTCAAGGCGCGCTCTTCTTGCAGCTTCTTGGATATGATGATCACGGACATTTGATGCACCGAGTAGACCCGAGAAATGAATCGTGTTTTTGCCCATGTAACCATGACCATCCTGAATAAAAAGTAAAAACCAACTCATTAACCAAACAAAAACCAAACTTCAAGCTGGAACATGAATGTTACTCACCATATATGATTGTTTAGTAGTATTAGTACTCCGTGAAAGATCATGTTTCCTCCTCCTCCTACCCGTATGTCTTCTTCTTCCCGTTTGGTCTTTGTTATTACATTCTTCATCATCATATTTCTTCTCTGCTGCAACCAATGGCCCCGAAAAGAATTCTCGGGCTTTCACATCATTATTGCTCACTTCATTTGAATTTGCTTTATCGTGTCTTCTCTGTATTGGATTCTTAAGTGTTAATTATTAGTTTATATATATTTGTGAAAGATATTTTTGGTGATTATTTATTTATTTAAGAGATTGAGTTGTATTATAATTGTAATTGTTATTATCCCCTATATAAAGGGTTGAAAAGAATAATGAGGACATCGAGATTTGACACGGTTGTGTATCTTCCTTTATTAATAATATTTTCACAATCATGGAATTTTTGTTTACTACATAATAACGGGTCGGGTGGTGAAATGGATAATGGGCAGTATAATGAATAATCAGTGAGTCTAATATGATTAAGAAAAACTATAATCCAACGACGAGTTTTTAAGAAAAATGATTTAGGAGGTTATATAATTACAGCTCGTTTGATCATTACTCGAACCAAACAAATATTGATTTTGGGAATCTGTTACTTGTCAAAATGTGTTTGACAAACCAAATACATTAATCAATATTACCAACTTGTTTCTTCTTCCGGTCAGTTGCCATTGATAAATAACCCGAATAGACCCATTTTCACATTCGTGAGTTAAATATCAACTTGACTGATTTACGCAAAACTCAAAACTTGTGTGAGAGGGAAGGGAATTACCTGCATTGATGCAACTAGCTCAGCATTAGCATCGGGAGCTGGAACTACCCGAGACTCCCTTCGTCCTCGGCTTTCGATGACAATCTTTGGCCCTTGCCTCCTTCCGCTCTTTGTCTACAACAACTACTTAGTAAAACACTGCAAGCTTATAGTTTGGTTGACTTTGAAATTCAACCAAACTACATTCCGTTCCAATGGTCAAACCAAAACAACAATGGAAAACATTATCAACAAATATGCACATACCTTCTAGCTTCTTCCTCCCTATGTTTTGCATCTATCTCTTTACTGGGAGGATATTTTGGCAAGCTCGAAGATCACACGCACATGGTTTAGTTGTGAAAAACTGAAAGAAGATTAAAAAAAAGTATATATTTATGTCATCTGATTTCATAATGTTGTCATTCTCACATTCTCATAAAGACGAAAAGAATAGAGTAAGTTGATACCTCGCTCTCAAGAGCAGACAATGCGGTTCCTCTTTGTGAAGGCTCTATTGCAAGTAAGGATTCCATAAGCCTGATAGCACCAGAAGGAACATCTTTAAACGTTTCTGCAATGCGGTTTCTATAAGGCTGGGTCGGTTTGAACACTGTCACGTTCCGTAAATTTGACTTTTTCCAATAATCTTCAGACGGCGAACCACAAAGCTTGAATATTTTATGCAATTGCTCAACCTACAAGATGGATGTCATAGGTCAAATTACAAGTTCAAAAATACAAAAATAGAATAGAATTTTTACTTTTGACTAATATGAAACTTGTATCTATCATAACTTTTTAAACAAGGTAGTCTTTATTAGGGGCGAAAATTTATGACAAACACAAAAGAAAACAAATTTTGGGTCGGCTGACACAACTCATTCGCTTAAACATGTCGACACGAACATGACCTGTTTAAAAAATGGGTCAGCCCGAACATGACTCGTTAAAAAGTGGGTTGACCTGTTAAACTGTTAGTGTTTCTAAAGAAGTTATTTTGATTTCTGATATAAAAGGTGTTCAAATTTAAAATTAAGTATTTTGTTTTTTAATTTTTCATATAACTATTAACTTTTGAAACTGAAATTAATTTCCATTTTGAACCTTTTTGTCTACTCTTCTCATTTCCAACAATTTTATTTTATTAGCTCTAACTTCTAACTGCCCATTCTCTGATTATTCCCATCCGTTTATTCGAATCTCGAGCTAAATATATAAACCAAGTTTTTTAATCAGGAATGAGAGATATATACACAGAAACTATTAAATTAACACAAATTACAAAAGGTTTCTTATGAATTAGAGTAACTGTTTAAATTGTTACTAAGTCACTAGGTACTACTCATATTTGTATATATAAACACAAAACGGTGGGTTCGATAAGAATACAGTGAAAGGTACCTCGGTTCGACCTGGCATGATAGGATTGCCAGCATAAAGTTCTCCAAGAATGCATCCAGTGCTCCATAGATCCACAGCAACTGCATAATTTGTTGATCCAAGTAGAAGTTCAGGTGGTCGATACCAAAGTGTCACAACACGGCTTGTTAATGGCACATTTCCGCTATTATCAAACATATTTGCCAACCCAAAGTCCGCAATTTTCAAAACACCGTTATTATCAATCAAAAGATTAAACCCTTTTATGTCACGGTGCAGGACGCCACGACTATGACAGTGGTCAAGTCCACTTAGCAGCTGCTTCATGTAGCATTTTTGTCATAACGAAGTTTTATATAATTTACTATAAAACGATTACAATAAAGTGGCAGGCAAACGGGCAACAAGCTGCGCCGCAACCCCCTTTTGAATAGCAAAGCCAATCCTACTAAAAACGAAGCTTTGGGACCTAGAAGCTGAAGAGGTTCCGTGTACGACGCGCTGAACCCTACTCAAAAATTTCATATTTGTAGCATTTAACCTACAAATATGCATCCATCGTTTCCAATATCAAATCAGATATAGCAAGTATGAACATCAAACATAGAGATAATGTCATAATGATACTACCTGAGACTCTGTGAACTTGACCCCTGGTAGCGATGCAAGTCCGGTAAGATCATGTTCCATGTACTCGAAAACGAGATACAAACTACATGAAGTGCGTGACATGACCAATCCTTCCAGCTTAATAATATTCGGATGATCAAGCCTTCGTAAAATAAGGATTTCCCTCACCATAAATTCGACACTCTCGGGGTCCATATTATCAAACCGCACTCTTTTTAAAGCAACGATTTTATTATTAGTCAGATCCCGAGCCTTGTAGACGCTACTGTATGTTCCTTGCCCAATCTGCAAGAACATGAATCGGAAGGTCAACCACATGCTTATACTTTCGATTCAAACAGCTTAACTAGCATGTAAAAATTTTAAAGCTTCATTTTTGTGAAATCAATCAATCATAGCCAAGTTCAATGGTTTAAAAGGTCAAAGTCAACCCAACTCCAATTGTTGAAAAGGTCAAAGTCAACCACTGGTTCATGCAATCAATTGAATTAAGTCATTAACTTACCTAGAATGATAACATCATTGCAAGCAAAAATAAATGCGCGCATACTAGCTTTTTATTATAAGATCTTAGAAACCTATCTAGTTAAACTGGTTAACCGAACTAACGACATATTTAAAACATACATACCATATCTAACTTCTCAAAAGTATCCGGTCGTCTAGGTAACCATCCATGAATCGCTTCACCGGCTACAGCAGCAAGCCAAGAAGGCCAGCCTGCAACAACCAGCTGACCTTCAACAGCTTTGGGAATCACCTCAATAACCTCTTTCTTCTTATTATCATAATAATAATCTGTAACACGCCGTGTGGACTTCAACTTCTTATCATCATGGTTTGCAGAAAGCTTACCGCAAATTCCATCCATCAGATCAAACCAATGAATTTGCTTCTTGTTCAAATAAGTTGAACGCGCTCTTAACTTGGCCAGGTATGTAGATATTATATATTATATATATATGTATGTATGTATGTATGCATTGAAAGACTTTTTGCCGAGTCAAATGGGGTGATAGTTTGATAGCATCACTCTTGTCTAGAATGTATGTTACTTAAGACGCAGTCAGAGGATAATATATGTCGACGGTAATTCATGGCAATCTATATTAATATGACACCACCTCGTTGAATGAGTATTTATTATAGTCTATTTAATAAATAATGTAACATTTTAAAATTATATTATTATTAACTTTATAATAAATAATACTAACCCACTAGACTATAGTAATAGTATGTAAATCATTCACGTACGTTATACTTCACTTTTTATAAATTATTATATACTATAATGCTCGTTGCTACAATACCACTCAAAAGACATGACCAAATATAGGAGTAGATTGAAATATAATATTACATCAATAAAAAGTTAACAGTTGCTTTAAAGAAATAAATTTCACTTAAGTGTCACTTATTGTTGGGAAATACAAGCGTGAATTTCTGAAAAATCATGATTCTAACAAGAATTTTGCGAGTCTGAGTTTAGTATAGTCAAGTTCGGATTAGTTTATGGTGAGCCCGAAAAGACATTTAGCTGAACATTTTGTGCTTATGTAAACCCGATGGGGGTTCATGGATTAACCTATTTGTATGTTTATTTTTCTAACATGTTTTTTATGCAATAACTTAAGCTATATATAGGAGTATTTTTATTTGATAACTTAAGTTATATAAGTATTTTAATGTTCACGTATAACTTAAGCTTTATGTGTATTTTTATTTTTATGTAATAACTTAGTTTTCTAATATATTTTGCGACACTCGACTTGTTTATGCCCTATGTGCCTTGCCGAGAGCGCTGTTTGGTGTGGTAGATACCAAGAGGAATAGTTATGGTCTATTCATTCACTCACCACGCAACCCTTTTTCTCTACACTTCCAAGTTTCGATTGCACTCACCACGCAACCCTTTTTCTCTACACTTCCAAGTTTCGATAGATAACTTAGTATTAAGGAATAAGTTTGGTTAGTGAAATTATTTAGAAAAATATAAATTTGTAAGGATTTAAATACTAAAGTTATTGAATTCAAATAAAAAAATTTGTTAAAAGATGTGACCCCATTCGGTACTTACATAAACTCTATTTTCCGGACTAAACTTAATCAAGTTTAATCATGTAGCTACAATAGAGAGTGATTTCATTTAGGGCTAGAGAATCTATCGTGTTTAATATTTGACATGTTAAACTAGTTAGTAACTATAAAGTTTTTACACGTATTTCAAAATCGTCACATGAATGAACACGACACGTGTATTCACCAGGGGCGTCTCTGAGAACTGTGAAAAAGTTTTGAGCCGAAGGCAAAAAAAAGTTGGATCTTGAATTAGTTAAGCAATTAGGTTTAAAAATTAAGAATACATACATTTTTTTCAAAAAATATTTATAGCATAAAAAAATCAGGCCTATCGGGGTGTTGGGCCGGGTTTGGTCTACCACCCCGCCCTGCCCCATAGTCGGCCTTGGTATTCATATATTAACACAAATAAGACCCGTTTAACTTAATTTTTTCTATTTTCTTTGGAAACAATTATGTTTAAACTAAGTCAATATATTTGCAAACTTTTAAATTTTGTCAAAAAATAAAAATAAAAAATACTCATATAGTTTAGGTTATAAAAAAATACTTATTTTTAGGGTTTTCCTCAATAATAAGTTATCAATAAAAATACTCATATAGCTTAAGTTTTACATAAAATTATATTAGAAAAATAAGACGGATAAACAAATTAATTCGTGAACCCCCATTGGGTTGACATAAACACAAACGATTTGGCTAAACGTACTTTTGGGCTCACCTTAAACTGATCCGAAATTGTCTATGCTAAACCTAGGCCCATAAGTTTCTTGTTAGATTCGTGTTTTTTCAAAGATTCACGCTCGTAGTTTTCCAAAGGTAAGTGAAACTTGAATGAAATTTATTTCTTTAGAACAATTGCTAACTTTTTATTGACGTAGTATTAGGCTTCATTCTGCTCGTATAAATGGTCATGGATCATTAAGTGTTGTGTGGTTTGAAGTAGAAACATTTCGATAAAAATTTAATACAAGAGGTCACATGTCACTCTTTTTTACTCCATTTAACCGTTAGTAAGTAGAGCATAAAGACACTTAAATCCGACTATTCACCCCTTATGTTGATGGAGTGAGTTAGTTTGTTGCATATTAAACCATGTATCGCAGGTTTGAATCCATCTTAAGCCTTCCTCCTTTCTAATTTACATTTCTTGATTGTTTTATTTAAATCTCTACTTTATTAACTATTAAAAAAACTGTAAAAGATAATGTTTTTCACGGTTATATTATTATATATTACGATTAATGTAAGTTGTTCGTTTTTACTTTTTCACGTGCCAAACACGTGTAATTACTGAACCTTTTGGTCAACGTGATTGAGTTTCTCTGTACGATTGCTATAATAACATGTATAAGTACCAACGATCATCACCACAACTACTACTCACTCAAATCAAATCAGTTAATTTTATTATTATTATTTTCTGCAGTTAAACTAATTGACTTGTGAATTGATTCTTGTTGCAACAACCTGACCGCCTTAATCGGTTGTTAACCTCTCATTTTCTCTTATCTATCGGCTGTTGTTGACTTCATTTCAAGCAACACTCGCTTTCATACTTCCTTCCTTCAATATTATTACTATTATTATAATTATACTTATAATCTATGTGTTTGCTGTGCGAATCTGCTCGCCGATTGTGATTTATCTCTGTGTGATCGGATAAGTTAGGGTTTATGGAGTTGAAGGTGAAGGAAGTTAGGGTTTTGTTTGGGCTGTTGTGTTGCGTGTTGTCGGTTTTACGGGCGGCTAATGGATTAAGGCCTTTGAGAGAGCGAGCTCCGGGCGATGAGGTTAGGGTTTACACTTACTCTTTTAAGCTTGTTATTAGGGTTTGTAACAGTTAAATGTTGTTTATAACTGTTTATGATGACTAAATTAGAATTAAAGAGAATTAGTTTCACTGAATTCAGTTTGATACCTTTTTTATTCCTGAAACGACGCGTGTTTATGCAGACTCTAGAAACGAATCAACGATTGACGTAACTTGTGTGTTAGATTCGTCTTTTATGCTATTAAATTGTATATAACTATATATACCTTTTGTTATCTTATTGCTTACTGTTAGGCAAGTGGCAACCTTTGCAACACCACCAGTATCGATCTTTTGTTTTGGATTGCAAACATCCACAAAACATGTATATGATTGTTGTTATTTAGGCTTTAAATTCCATGGTGATATCTATATATTGATGGATGTTGGAGCGGTCTAGTAACAAACACCGTCTTTATACAATTTATGTTGTAATACCATGTGAACTTTTATGATAGAATGACTAACTATGATGTTCACTTTACTTTTGGACTGTTTTTTGCTAGACGATTGAAATATTTTTTTTGCTAATTGACAAGGTAGAAAATGTATTTTATATTTAGTTATTAAGTGTCTTTGAATATTATATACCAAAATGACATTTTCTACCTTGTTAATTAACATACAAATATTTCAATTGTATACTAAACAGTAGTCCAAAAGTAAAGTGAACACCATAGCTTGTCATGCTACAATAGAAATCAGCATGGTAATATGGTATTACAACCTAATTGTATAAAGAAGTTACTTGTTACTTGAAAGTTTCCATATGCATTAATATACAGATATCAGCATGGTTTACAGCCTTATTGCAGCAATACTATACATGTTTCATGGATGTTTGCAATCTGAAACTCAAGATCGGTACTGTCAGTGTTAATCTTTGTACTTTGTCGTCTGCTATGCGATAAAATAACTAAAGGACTATTCTGTGTAAATGCTAAACATGTCATTCCACTTGGCACTGTCCATTCTTGTAAAGGATAGTAACAAGATCTATGGTTTGTTTGCCACAAAAATCAAAGTACTTCAATCCGTGATATCGGTGACTCTTATATTCTGTTTGCTAGAAACATCATAATCACAATTGTTCTTGGTATTGAAATATCAAGATGGAGTAAAATGTAATTTAACCCTCTCTGGTTCTTTCAGTGGCTTGTTGCAAGGAAAGATGATAATGATGTGGGCCCATTCTTTGCATGGAATATAACCGGGACATACAGAGGTTTGTAAGTTAGAATTAGCTCTAATAAATTTGTATCAAATGCTTATTTTCACTTTATTACATGAATATCAAGATATTTTAACTAGGGTTTATATAACTGACTGTTTTTCTTTTTTATGCTATCCATCAGGGGCTTGGAGGTTTCTCCAGTCTTCTAATACGTCTAGTAGGTCTCCAGATTTTAAGAAATCAAGTGGGAGTTCTGTTTTGGAATTGATCACTAGGCCAACTAAGATAAATGGTGTACATTATGTTCAGGTATTATGATCATATTGTTGTTACGTATCAAGATTGATAGCTTCAAATATTTCTTTCACACTAAAGGCTACAAATGATGTTTTATTGTTCTCCTTTTTTATTATAAGGAATTCTGGATTTGTAATAGAACTTTTTGTTCCTGACATGACAGGGTGTAATGATTTTCCATGACGTATTTGATAATGAACCTGAAGTTGGTCGTGTCCAAATTAGAGTAGAAGGAGTATATATATGGCCGTTCAGACAACTTCGATTGGTAGTCAACAGGTACCATATCTTCTCTGTTTTCAGGCAATTGAACATATATAACAGTTACATGGCAACATATTAGCATATGTAATGACTAACTAAAAATGTATAATTTCTGAAGCATGAAAGCATATGTCTAGTTATAGCAGCAACGACTACTCCCATATTCCTGCTTCTTACCCTGAAAACCAAATTTGTCCTTACCTCAATCCATATGCTTATGTTACGTGTCAAGTTTAGCAAATTTTCAACACACTTTTTGCGTTTATCATAATCATATGTACTTTAAATTATATATATATATATATATATATATATATATATTATTTTGGAAGAAAACTAATAGTAGAAAGAGGAAGCAACACACCATAAACGGAAATATAATGTGTGCATGTTTTGAATATAAAAGTTATATACACACGTTTTTGTGTGTGCTGTGGAAGGCATACCCAAGAGGATGAAGCAAGAGATGATAACTGATAAGGGGTTTGAAATTGAATAGAACCATGGAATGATGTGATACTGTAATACTTGAGGATGCCATGTAGTTTATAGAATATTATGTAGTAGGAACAATGTAAGTGTTGAAATCAATTAAAACTTTAAAACGTTTGCAAGTAGTTTCAACTAGATTCTGATTTTTTTTTTCTGTGAACAACTCTATTTTGTTAAGTTTAAGGGTACAAAGAATGTACAGAAGTTCCATGTGCATTGTCACATTTTAAGGTAATATAGTCGTGCCAAATTGGGTTTTATTTTAGCATTTTGTAAAAAATTTAGATAATATAAAACGTTTTATCTAAGAAAATCCAAGATTCCAATTACATCGATAATAGACATGACTTGCTGCTAGTATTGAAAGCCCAAAGTATGACTCGTTTGACTAGGATTTCAAATATCATTGTGGTAGAAAAAAAAGAATTAAGGATAATCAGCTCTCTTAGAGGAAAAACAAGGGTGTGTTTTCTTACTTGATAACACTCGCGTCAAAAGAAGACAAAGATGACATGCTTGATGCTAAGTTCTTTAACTTTGAAATAGATGAATTGTTATAGAGGTGATGAAGGTAGTGTAATCTTACTGTATAACCAATTGCAACCAATGGATGAGATCCATTCAAGTAGTAGTGTTCGTTCTTGTATCCCATACCCTCTTCTAATAATCTATTGGGCACCTGTCGTGATATAACTGTGTATTGTTCGTCCCTGATTTCCCTCTTCCGTTACCAACCACAAATGCAGGAGCTGGGTTAGAACACTGGTTCTAGTCATATTTAGTAATCGTATGAAGGTCTCTCTCACAGTATGTCTAGTAGACACTCGGGATTAAGTCTAGAAAGAGTGACAACTATAAAGAATTCCTCCCTTTGTGTGCAGTCTATTCTACACGTGAGTTGGTGAACGATGTGCCTTGAACTCTTGCATAAGTGCCCGATATAGACGGTTAGATATGGAGATGAACATCCTAGGAACCCTAACGTGCCCTTTTCATGTAGGAGTGTATAACACTAATATATTCTAGCAGTTCATAGTTGAGTCAAAGGGGAATCTTTTAAGCCAAATTATACTTTCATGAAGATTGACTTATCTATTTTTTCACTCTTAGCAACTATGTCAGCAGTGTCACAACCTCAAAATAATTTGTTTTCTTTCCTTTGTTTTACTTTCATCCTGTTGCTTTATATGAAAGATGTTGATTATACATTAATAGTATGTTGATGAAATGAAACATATTTAAAGATGTATTGTATTGCAGCGGTAGAGACGGAGAGTCTGGTCAAGAAGAGGATTATATATTATCCAATCCATACCACTTGGTAATCTTTATATCTTATTTATGATCACAATATCATCATACAAATTATTTTTGTTTATTGCTCACTTTCTTTACACAATTCCAGCTTGGAGTTTTCTCATCACAAGTCTTCCAGGAGTCCTCACAAGATAAAATCAGAAAGAATACACAATGTACGTTTTCTTCCTTAACCCACACTTTGTTCTTTATTAATTTTATTTCCCAACAAAGTTATGAGTTTGTTGTTGCAGCCCCAATTAGTGACATCGACAAACACTGCAATGTTGAAATCTCTGCTCAAATTTCTCGTGTACCATCTACTCAAAATGGTATTAATTAATTCTCCAATAAAACTATACTTTTCTTATATTTATAATAACGTACTTTGCTAGTAATGTTGAAATCATTTTTGTTAGATGTAGAGCATGATTGTTATTATATGGAAGGGTTAATGGAGAGCCCATCTGCTGATGATGATGGAGATTGCTTCTCACCCATGCTAATGAATGCTACATCTGTTAACATAGAAGTTTATTACAACAAAGCAGTCAATTACACCTTAATGGTTACCTTTGTATCCTGAATCAGTTGAGGCATACTTATGTTATATAAAAATCATCGACTGCTTTATTGTTGCTCCTTAAACTATTCTGTGTATCAGATTTCTTTTCTCCAGGTTCTTCTGTTAATTAGGCAAATGGAGCATAGTAATACACAATCTGTAAGATTTTCATAACTTCTACTTGTATTCCTGCAGATAGTTAAGTTCTAGTATTATTATTAAATATTAATGTATATATATTTTAAATGCAAGGGGGCTGCGAAAGTATCAGTTCTGATGATTGGACAACAGGCTATCATGGATGCATATCTTTGTCTTTTACATTTGACTGCAGGGATATTAGTTGGTATGCTTGTGCTTCATTTGACTATTTGATGTCCTTTTGTTAGTACTTTAGTCAATATGTTTTGTCTTCTGCAAACACATATTAAATGTATTAGCTGTTTGGTTTGCAGAATCACTGTTTAATGCTTTTGCTACTGCTGCATTTTTCAAGTTTGTGGTGTTCTCAATATTTGAGATGAGGTATCTTCTTGCTATTTGGAAAGCCAATCGGTCTATAACTAATGGAGAGGGTTGGGAAGCAATGAGACGTGAACTGTCACTTCTTTACAGTCGGTTCTGTAAGTATTTCTCTTACAATCATTTCTCTCTTTTTTAAAGTTTGTGACAAACACCATTTAAATCAACTTATATGCCAATTTCTTGTTTTCTAATCAGATTTAGCTATTTGTCCATTTTCAGCGTCAGTTTTATATTAGATAGTAGTATACAAGCTAGGTGTTAAGTAACTCTTTAACACTTGTCTTTGTGTGTGTGTGCCCCATGCCGCGGGGGGGGGGGGGTGTTATAAAGCATGTGGCGATTGAATGCGTTTTGATCCCAAAAACACATGCGGCATTCTTCATTTAGAATATACTAAAAAATTATTTATGGATGATATTTTAACTTGATTACTTTTAGACACTAAAATATAATTCTCATAATCTCTGACCAGACTTGTTCAATTGTTGGTCTAATTTTTTTAAATACAAAACCCATTGTTCAACTGATGATCAGATTTGAAAGACTTAAGACCCATTGCAATTTGTTCAGATACTGGTCAACTACATAAACGCCACATCATGCATAAGATCGCATCAAACTGGGGGTGGGGGGGGGGGGGTAGAGGGGTTAAGGTTCACTCTAGTAAGGGGGTGTTTGGGATTGCTTATTTTCACCAACTTATAACTTATTGACTTTTTGAAAAGTAATAAAGTGTTTGGGATTGCTTATATTGTGAGAGGAAAAGTTTCATAAGTTACAATGTTGTAACTTATTAACTTAATGAAAAATTATAAGGAGGTAAAATAAGGAATCCCAACCCCCCCCCCCCCCCCCCCCCCCAACATTAGGGTTTCATTAAATGCTATTATTCTACATTTGTAAAATGTAAGAAAGTTTAATTTTTGGTAACGTACTTTTTAAAATGGCTAGTCTCATTGTTCATTTTCCACATGACATTTGCTAGTTGTGTCGCGTGATCTGTAATGTACTAAAAAAACTTCTGTATTTATTTGGCAGATGGGATCCTTTTAGGTGGTATTCTGGTGATGTATGAATTCCACAGATATTTGAGGGGTATTATTGTAGTTTTTCATTTGTTTTGGGTTCCACAAATAGTGAGTAACATTATTGGTGATTCAAGAAAACCGTTGCATCCGCATTATATAGTAGGGATGTCCCTGACTCGCCTTGCAATTCCTTTGTATGTGTTCGGGTGTCCTCATAACTTCATGCGAATCCAACCCGATTACAAGTGGTGTGTTACTTTGGGTCTTCTTGTTGCATTTCAAGCTGCGGTTCTCATTTTACAACACTATCTTGGATCCCGTTGTTTTATTCCTCGCCAGGTTTCTTCTTTTTATACAATAAATCATTTTGTTTTAAAGATTTGGATTTAAATATACCATTGTAATTATGTGAACGGAAAATATCATCAAATAGTAACCAAGTTTCTCCAGATGTTTTACTAACGTCAATCAAACTTTTTTATGTAAAGGATAAATCACCCAACCTTCATTTGTGTTCTAATGCTGTGAAATTTGGTATCTTTTGTAGGTTACAAGTAGGGGTGGCAACCTTGACCCAAACCATTCCAAATGGGTCAATTTGGGTTGTTTTAAAATTCAAATGGGTTGAATTGGGTCATAGGTTGTAATTAAATGGGTCAAAATGGGTCACTTGAAATTCCACATTCTTATTTTTGGGTCAAAATAGGTTGACAAATTTAACTACATGGGTCGATGTGGGTTAGTGTATTAAGGAAAAGTGACATGTTTGGGTTGAAATGAGTTTTAGATTGAAACGATATCGGTTTAGGTTTCGGCTCGGATCAGCTTTCGTGCCGACACGAGTTTTAGCACTGGACGGGTTGGGTTTCGGTTTCTTTCGAGTTTTCGCACTAGACGGGTCGATTAAGGTTTTTGATTCGTTTTCGTCGACATTTCGGTTTCGGTTAATTTGTCGGGTTTTTTTTTTTTTTGATGAACGAGGTTAACGGTGAAAATATTTTGGTTTTTTTACTTTTTTCGTTATTTGTTTATATTTTGAGTTATAATTTTTTATTTGAATTTTTTTTGAGGGATTTTGATCTTAATAGAAATCATCAAAAAATATTAAAAAAATTAATAAAAAAATCATAACTCAAAAAATAAAACAAAAACAAAAAATGTAAAAAAACTAAAACGTTTCGTCCGTTGTCCTCGTTCAAAAAAAAACGACAAATTAACCGAAACTGAAATGTCGACAACAACGAAACAAAAACATGCTGAAACAAGCTGTTAAGTGATGAAAGGAACTGAAAAATCGCTAAAGCAAGCTGTTAAGTGCTGAAACGAGCTGAAAAATCGCTTAAACGAGCTATTTGATGCTAAAACGAACTGAAAAATCGCTTAAACGAGCTGTTACGTGCTGAAATGAACTGAAAAATCGCTTAAACAAGCTGTTACGTGCTGAAACGAACTGAAAAATCGCATAAACGAGCTGTTACGCGATGAAACAAACTGAAAAATCGCTTAAACGAGCTGTTACGCGATGAAACAAACTGAAAAATCGCTTAAACGAGCTGTTACATGATGAAACGAACTGAAAAAATCGCTTAAACGAGCTGTTACATGATGAAACGAACTGAAAAATCGCTTAAACGAGCTGTTACGCGCTGAAACGAACTGAAAAATCGCTTAAACGAGCTGTTACGCGCTGAAACGAACTGAAAAATCGCTTAAACGAGCTGTTACGCGCTGAAACGAACTGAAAAATCGCTTAAACGAGCTGTTACGCGATGAAACAAACTGTAAAATCGCTTAAACGAGCTGTTACGCGCTGAAACAAACTGTAAAATCGCTTAAACGAGCTGTTACGCGCTGAAACGAACTGAAAAATCGCTTAAACGAGCTGTTACGGGCGGAAACGAACTGAAAAATCGCTTGAACGAGCTGTTACACGCTGAAACGAACTTTAAAATCGCTTAAACGAGCTGTTACACGCTGAAACGAACTGAAAAACCGCTTAAACGAACTGAAAAATCGCTTAAACGAGCTGTTACGCGCTGAAACGAACTGAAAATCGCTTAAACGAGCTGTTACGCGCGTAAACGAGCTGAAAAATCGCTTAAACGAGCTGTTACACGCTGAAACGAACTTTAAAATCGCTTAAACGAGCTGTTACGCGCTGAAACGAACTGGAAAATCGCTTAAACGAGCTGTTACGCGCTGAAACGAACTGAAAAATCTCTTAAACGAGCTGTTACACGATGAAACGAAATGAAAAATCGCTTAAACGAGCTGTTAAGCGCTGAAACAAACTGAAAAATCGCTTAAACAAGCTGTTACGCGCTGAAGCAAACTGAAAAATCGTTTAAACGAGCTGTTACGCGCTGAAACGAACCGAAAAATCACTTAAACGAGCTATTACGCGCTGAAACGAACTGAAAAATTGCTTAAACGAGCTGTTACGCGCTGAAACGAACTAAAAAATCGCTTAAGCGAGCTGTTATGTGCTGAAACGAACTGAAAAAATCGCTTAAACGAGCTGTTACGCGCTGAAACGAACTAAAAAATCGCTTAAAAGAGTTTTGACCCAAACCCTTTTTGACCCCGTTCCAACCTTGACCCGTTATAACCCGAACCTGTTGACCCTAACCCGTTCCGACCCGAACCAAAACAACCCTTTTTTTAAGTGATCCGTTTTGACCCTAACCCGTTTCAACCCTAACCCGTTCCGACCCATGACCCGTTTTGACCCAACCCAACCCATTTGCCACCTCTAGTTACAAGTTTACATAGATGACATGGAATAATAAAATAAGTGATGTGGATTGTTTATTCAAAAAAGGATTAACTCTTATATATAACATACATAATTTTGAAGAAACTATGTTCATTAATAAATTACATCGTTGAACAACTCTTTAGAAGGATAAAAAAGTACCTGATACAAAAAGTTTTATGATCTTTATATGTGCAAAGTATAAATATAATTTTTTTTTCTTTATATTTCTCACCCATCCACACTCTTATTTTTATTCCATACATTGTTTATTTTTTAAGATTTGGATTTAAAAATTTGTTTTTTGAATCATATTAGATGTTGATAAAAGAATAAAAATTCGGACAGAAAATGTGCTTGTGGTTCAACCCGACTCCATTCAATAGATTATATACAAAAATACCCTTTGTTTTTATCCACACATATTTGACCTGTGACAAGCATGATTTTACTTTAGTTTCTTTGCTCACATTTCATTTTTGTTGCAGATTTTGCCTGAGAAATACTGTTATTTTAGAAGGGTTGATCGCGATTCAAATAACATTCCCGATTGTGTCATTTGCATGACTGCAATTGATCTCACTCAACGTCCTGATGATTGCATGGTATGTGATGCAAAGATCTAGTTATTTAGTTACTTTCATCATTAGGTCAAGAAAATTGTTATTAAATATTTTATATTATACAGTTATACTGCAGTTTTAAATACTTATATTATCGAGAGATAATGATGGTATGTTATTTGAATCTAACTAAATGCTGTTCATAGGTTACTCCTTGTGATCATTTTTTCCACTCGGGTTGTTTACAAAGATGGATGGATATAAAGATGGAGTGCCCTACTTGTCGCCGCTCACTTCCACCAGCTTAAAAGTCTATTACACGAACATGAACCAGTTGACATGACCAACCTGTTAATTGTTATCATGGTAAGAAACGATTAATATTATTATTGGTTCCTTTTGATATAACTTTTAGAAATTAGACTATGAACCAAAATTCAAATATCTATGAGCCCCATTCCTGTCTTTTATTCTCAAAATTGTTACAACATGTCGGATTGTGTATTTAAAAATCTGAATTTGCAAGGCATCATGCCTCACTCTAAAAGTCAATTATGATTATTTTGTCTTCATAAACTAACTTATGACACTGTATGATTATTCGCAGGTGTTGGTCACATAACCATGATTTGCAGGGATACCGAAAAGTTGACTTTTATTGAGGTTATAATAGGAAACTGCATAAACTGTATATTGTATATTAGGTAAACATTTATTCCAGCACCGGGACCAATTGATGTCCTTTTCAACATTAGGTCATCCATATTGACTAGGAGAAACCGCATTTTGAGCTACCAATAGTCATTTGTTATAATAATGTATATATGTATGCAATTGGTGAGTGAATACTAACATGACCTTAACAGTGGTTTCTATCTTTATTATTCCCCATTGAATCTGTTGTTTGAGTTTATTAGTTATTGTAATTGTCTTCCTCTCACCATTGCATTCGTGTCATCTACAATTTGGTTAATGTTATAAGTAGTTCAGTGGAGGCTATTTTGGGAGGTTGTGACTGGCGGTTTTGGCAGCGAGTGATAGGTGACGCAGCGCAGGCTTATTTAGACTCGTGTTGAGCTAGTAAATTTCATAAAATGAATTGGAGTATCCCCGATACTGGTCTCGCCCTCTAAATCTATCAAATTTCTATCACTTCTTTGGAGGTTTCTTTAAAACATCATAAGGTTTTTCTTGCTACTTGTACTTGGACCATGGTGGGAGATTTATGATATGTTTTATCATGAACCTGTTGTATGTTCATATCTTTCGTTACAAAAACGTTTCTAAAAATGAATATACAAATATCACGACTTGATTATCATCGAGAAATCTTCATCAACGAATAACTTGCTTCACTTTTTATCTAGTGGCAACTGGCAAGCCCCTTAATCCTCATTAGTCATTAGTGATAACTTGTCATTAGTGGCATGTTCTACTTATTCTTCATGAGTACCTCATCAAAGACAACTCACCCACCAGCAACAAGTGCTAGCAACTTGGATGTAACTACATGGAATACATTGGCGGCAAAATCTTCTTTAGCGGTATTATCTTCATTACCGAAAAGTGATCTTCAATGGTAACTAAATGTGAGTAGCAAGTTACACTACTAGTGGTAATACACTTTTCAGCAACAAAAACCCTGTCAGCAGGATCAACTTATAGCGACTCATTTACTCATCAGCTCTCCACTCATCAACACTTTGATCCCATCTCTCTCATCAATCATCGTAGTTTTGCTTACCAGAAGTATAGTTTAGTGAGTACCGGTTCTTAGAAATATTGAATCCAACAATCTCCCCACGAACTGGCGATGATACCAGATGTTTGTTCATAGATTTAGTATATAATCCAAGACTCTTTGTACTTCTTCAATAAACTTATTTCATCATTAATCGTTAAATAATTTTGTTAGTATCTACAGCAACCTTTTAAACATGTTAAATAAGAACAGGCAAGGATCAAGCTCAAATAAATGTGAAGGACTAGAAGTAGACGGTACTGACGAAGTCTCATTAAACATAAGTTCATAACATCCAATGATTCTACCATCACTTTTGTTCGTTTGTTGAAAATCTTATAGATCTTTGATTGTAGAGTATCCAAAAAATCACTCAATATTATTTTGGAGCAAATTTTGAGAGTTGTTCCTTGGTGTTAAGTATAAAACACCCATGGTATTTTAAAATCCTATAAAAGGTTATTCTTTTTAAACATTTCATTGGGTGATTTTCCAATATTTTTAACGATAAGCACCTTAATATGTACATAACAAGCAATGTTGATGGTTTTTGGTCAAAATGTCATAGGAAACATAGATCTTACATAGTGTCATATGTGGATATCTTGAAGCATTTAGCATTATATTGCCTGGAGATGCCAAAACACGTTTTTACTTTTAAGGACAAACTAGTTTGAAGAAACAAATAGGGTGGAGCCTTCATTTTTACTTTATTTGCCGTTCTCAGCGAACACCGTTCAGTTTTTTTCTTTTCTTTTTGTTTCCAACACATTCACCCTCAACCATCTAATCCTACTTCTAAATCTGCATCTATTTTAATAAGCCCTTTGTGCCTCTTGGTTATATACAATATCTTTGTTGTATTCTGTTTAATTCGCGCATTCTAGGAGCAAATAAAATGGAAACTAATTACGAAAATATGTATTAGTTTGTGAAGAAAAATGCATACGCTTGTAACCGTTGAGTACTAATCAAGTTCTGAGGTTAATATACTAGTGTCATTTAGTCTTTGATCTTGTAAACATGAATCATCTATCATGAGAGCAACCGAGTTTTTTCACAGCTGTAAATTCATGCCCTTAAAACTTTTTCCTAACTGCACGACCACTTCTGTTATAAATGTTAAATGACTAAATAAAAACACATGACACTTGCTTACTTTCAAGTTCAAATAGACCAATAATCAAGTTTCATAATTGTTTCATTTAAGAAAAAATCATTTTAAACAAATAAGAATCAGTTCAAAAACATTATTAAGTCTTAAAAAAGCGATTTTGTTATTCGAAAAGAAAAAAATATAAGTGTTAAGTAAATTTGTTGGAACTATACTGCTTTATGATTATTATCTTGTGTATTTGAGTTTTACCATCCATAAGTCAAAAGTCAAAAACATAATAATATTTTTATGATAAATTTGTGACTGTAATATCATAAACCTGCCTCCTCAAAGCAGAACATGGATAGAAAGACAATCCATCCTCATGTATCGTATAGCTATTTCTACATCTGAAACACAAAATCACATCATCTCATAATTTGTTGAAATAGCCTAAAAGTTACTCAAAGAAAGGCATAACATACATTTACAATGTATATATACAACCAACAGCATGCTGATGTTTGAAATCAGATCAGAGCACAAAAATATCCATTTCAAAAAGGAGATCCCGACCCAGATCCGGATCCGTTTGTAGGCGGATCATCCTTCAAGCCTTTAGTCAGCAAATCATAGTTGATTGATGCAAGTTGTGACAGATTCTAAAGCAACCATAAGAAAGAGATAATGTTAGTAATAATGTTCTTATATTAAAAGGTCAAATACTGGATCAAGGTTTGAAATATACAATGCTTGAATTAATTATTATTTTATTTATATACGCATAATTATGAGTGTTTTACAAGCTTGGCTCGTTTAGTATTAATCATTTTACTTATATATACATAATTATGCTAATATATATTAATAATTTTGATTTTAAGGATTAACCGTATCATTTAGTAACTTTAATCATATACATATGAATATTATAACTGAATCAGATATTAAATTATGTCAAACAGAAAATGAAATAATGATAATAATACCTTGAAGGAGAAATTGCTAAAAGAGTAGTTAACAGCATATCCTGAATCAAGTTCAGTAAGACCCCCAAACTCATCAGCCTGTCACTCAGAAAAAAAAAACAGTCAAATAAGATTTAATTATAATTATTCATGTTTTATAAAATAATTATAAAGCTACTGACCACTTCATCACGGTGATTGCTTATGCAGCTACTGGTACCACTCATGCTTCCATCATCACTAGAATTATCAGTTTCACTGGCTCCTGCGTATACCTGCTCTGAGTTATTCCACGTGTACCGACTCGTGAAATAACTAGTATCCAGTGCACTCTCTGATGAAGGAATGAATGCAGCCTGCCACAAATTAGTCACATCATTAGTTCAAAATTACAGGTGACAATTTCCGACATGACACGAAAATAATCAGGTTTTGGGTTGGTAATAAATGGTCGTGTTAGGGTTGACCGGTTATGTATAACATGCTTAATTAAACAGGTCGACCCGCTAACCCATTTGACACGTTTAACATATCCACTTCTAATGTGGTGTGATTGTAAATATGAATTATAAACGAAAATCTTGTGCACCTTCTGTCTGGCAAGTGTATCCCAGTTAATATCTCTGAAGTATGGGTGCTGCTTCACCTGAACATGTCAAATTAATAAGCTTTAGTATCAAATTCAAATGTATACTACCAATGTTGATTTAAAAAAAGCATCAAATATACCTCGGTTGCTCCTCTAGCTCCAAGTCTCTGGTTAGGATCTTCTGTCAATAATCTGCAAAATGATTACACAAGTTATTTCACAAATCATAAAACTCTTTCAAAAGCAATGAAATTTTAACAAAAGCGCAACATTAATAAACGTTTGAGAGTATCGTAGTTGTTTAAGATATTTCTCTTACTGATCAATGAGATCCTGCGCTTCATGGCTCATTTCTTCAGGCACTGCAGGCCAGGGTATGTTACGATTCAGAATGTTGTCAAATATCATCTGCAAAACATAAACAAAAAAGCCAAAGGCAAGAATAAATTAGATTACAACTGTGGGACATACACTGTATATGAAAGAACAAAAACAAGAAAATGACCTGAGGGTGTTCTGCATTAAATGGAGGAATGCCAACAATTAGCTCAAATAATATTACACCAACAGACCACCAATCAGCTGATGTACCTATAAGACATAAGATATATATATTATATTTTCCACTCTATAAACTTTCAAGATATTGTAAAAGTTTGCAAACAAACCATGTCCAGTTCCCAGAAGAATCTCGGGTGCCAAATAATCAGGTGTGCCAACAGCAGACCGGTTTTTTCGTCTTTCTTCTTGACTACTAGATAATGACTGAGACTCATTATCCCCCAGTAGTGACGTACCACTCACTGCTGGACCAGACAAATCATCTGTACTGTTAATCAGACCCACTTTTGAAAGCCCAAAATCTGTTAACTGCTCAAACCACAAAATATTATAAAGTGTTAGCAATAAAGATGACGTGGTAGCTAATGTATCAGTAACAATTTGACCATGTTGACTTTTTCTACATTGGTGATGTAGTGCAAACTGAAAACTGGTATTTTGAGTAAATGTTTAAATCATAAATGCAATGCTTTATTCCTACAATTTATTACAAAAAAATAGCATTTTTAAGCTATATACCTTAATATGACCATCATGTGCAATCAATAAATTATCCGGTTTCAAATCACGGTGAACCACGCGTAGTGAATGCAGATATTCCAAAGCAAGCACCTGAACAAAAGATGACATCATTAATATAGTAACCACTGTATCAACACTCAAATTTCCACCAAAATATACGCATACCACTTCTGCAATGTATATACGAGCAACATCTTCATCCAAACAGCCCAAGTTTCTTAATAGTGAATATAAATCACCTCCATTCAAGTATTCCATGACAAGATACAAATTCTCACGGCATGTAAACGAATAGAAGAAACGAACCTGAAGCAATTGAAGCTCAAGTAAGAAGAAGAATATAGTAATATTTTACATGTAAGCAATATGATAGAAGCTAAACAACATTACCACAAAAGGATTGCGAACCGATATCAAGATATCACGCTCTGCTAATATACTTTCAACAGCATTCTTGCGGATCATGTCAGCCTTCTTAAGAACCTACAAACAAATCCAGATTAGATAAAAGAAAGAAATGATAAACTTGTGATTAGTATAAGATGCGAAGTCACCTTTATAGCAAAAAGATCCCCTGTTGTTCTCTTTTTGGCCAAAAAGACACGGCCAAAAGCTCCACGGCTAATTGGCTTTATAATTTTAAAGTCATCAATCGATGTGCGGTCCTTTCCTGAATGCATGGGGCTGGTTCTTAAGCTGCGCACAACATCATCATCCAATGGTGCATCTTCATCAATAACAGTTCTTGTGATATCAACCTTTTCATCATCAACCATCTCACAAAGCTGCAAATACTTCTCTCTGGCGGTAACAAATAACTCATAATGTTATCAAATGATGAACATGACAATGCAAGAGATTCAAAAAAATGTGTGAACTAAAACTAACCGAATAAGCTTCTCTATGCGTGCGCCAAAAGTCTCAACAGTCAAAGCATTAAATCTTCGGCGGTCAATGACAACCCTAAGGTCATCAAGACAACTCAACAGATAAGACAAAGACCGGTCATCATCTAAAGGTGTATTTCCAGCACACCTGGCAATATCTGCCAGCTCATTCATCTACACAGATATAAATAAACAGCATCAAGATATCATTTCCTTCAATTTTCATAATGAATAAACAAAAAAGTACCTGTGGAAGATCATCATGTTCTGAGTAAGCACCCTTTCCTGACAACAGCAAGTCTATCTGACTAGTCCTAGGTGTCATCAAGGGTGACCTAGGAGTCATACTACCAGCTGATGACGTGGTCATTCCTTGATCCGACTTGGGCCCGAAACGGGTCCTACACGACATTGACGGTAAACCTTTAAGATCCTCCATTGAAACAGAATTATCAGCTTCTGGAAACGAGTCAAGCATATCCTCTGAACCTCTTCGTGACCAATCACTAAGCTTTGGAGACACAATATCACACTCCTCATTAACACTCGAGTTTGACACCTTCGCGCCATCTGGGCTTCTAACATCTTTTTGTGCCATTAACTTTTCTAGGGTTTCAGCAACTCGAATAAGCCGCTCATCTACACGCAAACCCATTTGATCACATCGATCAGCAATCGCACAGATTCTAGAATGATCTTCCACGTGCAATGTAGGCACCTCTTCTTCACAAATACGACATATTATCGAACTTTCGTCTGTAATATTCGGTTGATCGCCCCGCCCCCATGAAACCCGATGTTGATGCTTAAAAGGAGTGCTAGTTTGTGCATGTGAGTCTTTTATTATTTCAGGTGGCTTTAAAGCAGTCAAATCCACATCTGAATCTATATTATTAACGACCGTATGTTTTTCCACAACTTCCACTTTTGGGCTTTTCCCACTTGGAGTCGGGAATTTCTTCCAAGATGCCATTCGATCTCTTCCCGATGGAGATTCTAAGTTTTTTGATGTTTCTAAAGAACTTGGAGTTATAATGTTTTCAGGTTTTATAATCTTTTCTTTCTTCAAATCCGATCTGTGTTGTTCTTGACTGAAGAACTTTCTGGATGATGGTGGTTTAACACCACCAGTTGGAAGATGTTTACCTGCCGAATGCAGTGATTGGCGAAGTTGAAGAACGAGTTCATCTTCAGCTAACCCGGTTTCTTTATGAAACTGTAACAACCGTGTACATCGGGTGAGTATGAAAAGCATACGCGTATGAAGTTGCTTTAGGATACCCATTGGTAGCTCTTGACGTCTATCATCAAGATCTTGAACAATGCCTTCACATTGTAACCAAAACTCTCCAGGTGATGTCATTGCACACCTCTGAGCCAATACAAGCAAATCCTCCAGGTTTTCCTGCCATTGTGGTTGACTTTCTGCATTCTTTTCTAGAATTCCAAGCAAATCGCCAGCAAATATATGCAGATCAGCATCTACTTCTTCTTTTGCTTTATCAAATTTCCCATGTATCATTGACAAAACCTCCTGCAAAGAATGATGTAGCAACAATGTATTTAACAGAAAAAAGATATTAATATTAGAGAGTGATGTGTTTACCTCTACGTTATTTAAACCACGAGGCTTCCAAAGTGGAAAAGGCCGTACGCCTTTTGAGTTCAACTCATGGGAGAAACTTTTAATGTCGGTTGGATCTCTCTTTCTAGGTGCACTTGTAACCCGAAGTATAGCTTGAAAACGAGGTGATTCAGATTCCTTAGGGTTTTCACAATCATATGATGCCTAGAATGACAAAAGTTGATGATTTAGTTAACATACAGAGGGAGAAAGCATCTGCTAATAAAAAAAATAACTATGAAAGAAAATAAAAATTACCGTCAACTCTGGAGTACAAACTTCCGAACTCCTCAAATTTCCAGAGAATCCCCTTGTCTTCATGCGCCCTATTCAGGTAATTGCACAACTCAAAATATTTTACACTTGGATAAAATCTAAGCAGTTTTATCATATAAACTAAAAGTGAAAAAGGTTATATATGTACACATAGGTTGGATGAAAACCTTCAAGTGAACCACTTGAACTTATATCTGGTAAATGGATAAACAATCTCTGATCTCATACTTAATTTCTTTTGAATTGCTTAATAAAACAATTACTACTCAAAAAGGGAAGTCAATTGGCTTATATCAAATAGAAAACATAAGCCAATAATTTTAAATAGATAAAGGTTGTAACTTCTAAGTGTACAACAATAACATGTTATAAGAAACTTATCTGTTTAAAATTTTTGGCTTTAATTTGACAAAAAATAGATGCCTATAATACTAATCCAACAGGCAGCTGCTGACAATCTATATAACATTATAACAGTCTAATTCAACAACTCAACAGCTAATCTAACTTAGCAGCTGATTCATTAAGCAACACAAAACTAGATTCAAAATCAAAACCAGGGAAAACTTAATAACTCAAATTACATGGACTACAGCACACGGATCATCAAAAGGTCAAATCACAGAAACATTAGGCGCGCTTTATTAAACCTAGGCTATAGCCTAAGCATAAGTCAAGTGATCCTGTTAATTTTGTCTTAAACTGACCCAACTTCAAGAGTTTAAAATACTATTTCAGGTCTCCTAAATTTATCTCATCAATATAGTACCAAAATAGCATTGCATAAAAATCAATGTTTCATACGTTTGCAGAATCTAAATGTTTATACATTATAAATAACAAATAATTCTCCCATCATGATCACGAATTTATATTAACAATACTTATTTACCGGCAAATGTGTAGGTGCTTGCAGACTGAACCCAGTGAATATTCTTGATAAGTGTTTTAAGAGCAGTTGATGTAAGATATTATTTGCGAAAACCACACACGCATCAAAATGTCCTTCAGTTTTTTTGGGTGTCCAAGTATTTTCTAAATACTTCTCACACTTATTTCATGATGGTTATGATTTATGTCGGTTGCGAGAGTTAAAACTTGTAAAATAGACCATGATAACGATTTAAAATCATAAAAATGATGTAAACCACACACACACACACACACACATATATATATGATGAATTATATTAACAAAAAAATGTAGGAGATTTATGAAAAAATCTCTTACAAAAATGATACACACAGCTTAAGAATGACATGCTTGCTTAAATCATAAATTCTAATCATAATAAACAAAGGGTTTAAGTAGATGAACTTAAAGAATGTTTTAATATAAGACGTAATACTTGTCCTGTACTCCTGTAATTATGAGCCCTTATCTACATTGGTTTATTAACTACAATTTTAGCACTAAACAATTACTACTACGAACTTCCGCTATCGATACATTTAGAAAAAATCAAAATATACTATTTATGGAAAATGAGTCAATAAGTCAATTAGTGTCTTCTTTGAAATACTGTCTAGGTTCTAAGGTTTGAACTCCAGCAGCTAAAAGCCGTTGCTTAACTCTAGCATACATATACATATATACATATATATATATATATATATATATATATATATATATATATATATATATATATATATATACACCATTAAAAACGCATACTTGCGAAAAGAACCATACCAGTTTCCGAAGAAGACTCTCCATTTCTAAGCGGGGAACGCCCCACCGGAGGCGTCTTCTCAACCGAAGCCGGCATCTTCTTCACATCACCAGCAGCTGCAAAGCTCGCCGCCTTCTTCGAACCACCATCACCACCACCGCCCGCACCGCTTTTCGCCTTGGACAAATTACTCGCCCCAATGGAAGACCCTTTACTATTACTATTATTACTATTACCAAACCCTAAAAAACTCTCCTGGGGCAAGGGTCCCGACCTCGTCTTAATCCGATTCAACCCGAGAGACGCGGCGACAATTGGGTTGGTGTTAACTTGGGTTTTGGGACCCGGGTTCTTTCGGTTGGAAGCTGGGGATGAAGTTGAGGGTGAATTTGATGTGGGTTTTGAAAAGGAAGCATCTTTGACTTGATTTTGACCGATCGGAGAGTCTTTGATTAGGGTTTGTTGTGGTTTCTTGCTGGATCTGATTGGTGAATTGGAATTGGAATTGATGGATCTTGGACTGTCGGATGAGTCAGGGCTTGAAGTGCCTGATGATTTCTTGGAAGAGAAGAATCTGCCTTTGAACACCATGGTAATGTATCATAATAATAATAATAATAATAATAATCTAGGGTTTATTTGAAGAAGATCTAGTTATTAGTTCATTTGCTGCTGCTGTTGCAGTTCAAGTTCATCTATGGCTTTTATATGTATGAGAATAATAATAAGTTTGGGTTTGAGGGTGTATCATTCCAAAGTTATTTTGAATTGTTTGTCTCACTTCATTTGTAAATATTGTGGTTTTTCACTTTTTTTGGTTTAATATATTTATTACTAGGTTTTATTTTATTATTACGGGATTTCTTTACATTATTTGTTTTAATTTTTATATAAATTTTGAATTTAATTTTATTTATTGTAAGAAAATTAATAATATACTTGGAATTTTAAGATTTGATAATGAAAGTTTCACAAATAAATAAGATGTTATAACCCGGTTTAAAAGCTATTTGGGTTTGTTGAGACCCATGACCCGTCTATTTTTTTACTATAAAATTGTTTCTTAATTATAAATAATATCTTTTAAAAAAACGGATATTAAATTTTAGTATATTCCTGTTTTATAGGATTTTCATATCATATATTTGGCAATATTAATTTTTTTATTTAATAGGATGTTATAACCCATTTAAGGACTATTTGGGTTTGGTGAGACTCATACTCGTGAATTTAAGTTAAATGCATAAGAAATATATATTTACAAATAAAATAATATGGTGGTTTGAGAAAATGTGAGGGGTAAATAGAGAAATTTTAAAGATTTCATATATATATATATATATATATATTTAAATTAAGATTAGATGTATAATGTAACTTTATGAGTCATTTTGTTTTGAGTTTTGTATGAAAGAAAATATCATGGCGTATTATTTTGTATTTTTTATGTAAATAATAGGTTTAGAGACATGAAAAGATATTAGGAAAGACATGAAAAGATACCAGAATACTCGTTTTGTGAGACATGTGTATATGTCTTTAGATTCATGAAAGACATGAAGTCTTTATTTATTTTCTTAGGTTTATTAGGTTCCCAATGAGAAATCATTTAGTTTCGATAAAGATTAATCGAGTTTTGTTTTGAGAAATCAATTTTTTGTAAAAATGCTTAAGGAAAGATTATAATAAATACTTTTGAAGTAAATTAACAATCATAAAATAAATCATACCTCTTCTTCTTATCCAGCTAAGAGAATCTTTTAAAATTTTCAAGTGACCAACCCAACCAATTTGTTCCCTACGGCCTCCTGCCTCAACGGTACTCTTATGGCTCCAGGTTTTGCAAAATTCTTAAAGATGAACTTGATGGATAATAAGAACTTATATATTTATTTCACAACTGTTCTTCCCGAGGGAAGAACTTCTTAGTACTTACATAATACTCTCATTTAGCAAGGAGATTACTCACTACTACACATGATTACAAGTAGAGAAAAGAAAGATAGGTAAGAGTGCGACTAAGAATGAGATGCCTAAACTTAAGAATCGTTCTCCTCTATATAGGAGGAGAAGATTTATACAATGGACAAAAATGCCCTTCTTAATTCGTCATGCATGACGTTTTTAATCGACATACCCATGTGTTGGGTCCAGTTCCCTGGTGTCTTCATCCGAGTAATAGCTGGAAAGTTGAGAGCTATTATCTTCTTTTGTACTGTCTGGACAGTATTCGCAATTATGATTTTCATAAGTGCGCTGAAGCTCCTGACATAGTCTTTCTTTTATGACTGGCCATGCTTCTACTTTATTAAAGATGATTCTTTGCTCTATCTTTTCTAAAGCTTCTTTCTCGTGCTTTGGTAGTGGAAGACTACTAAAGCTGGTAATTACACAGTGGTGACTGTAATAGTTTACTTTATTAAAGCTTCCAGCTTTTATTTTTTGCAAGTTTTCAAGTATTTTTAGAAAACTCTTGACTCTTATTTCAACCCAATTGCTCGGATCTTCATATTTTTCTTCCATGACTTTGGATGGATTTACGGTTCTTGTTTTAGCAAGACCGATTTCCAGATAATGGTAACTTTGGAAAGTCTTTCCTTGATGCCAATCTGGGAGTGTAGAGGTACACTTGATGAAGATGTTAGCATCTTTTGCTGCTGCAATATTTTTTCGAAAGTTTTTGATAGCTTTCTTCATTCCTTCGGCCATTAAATTAATTTCTTGTAAATTACAGGAAGGGTAAATATACTTAGCTAACCCAGCAGAGAATGCTGAGGAGATAAATTATGGGCTTGCGCCTGGACAAAAGACAATTAAACTTTTAGTAGCTTTATCTTCTGTGTAAATGTGCTGGGTTTCAAAGTCATCTTGACTTAAGGACCGCGCTTTAGACCATAATGATCTAAACTCATCAAGAGATACAATCTCTGAGGATTCTTCTTCTTCTTCTTTTTTCTCAGAAAATTTTGTTTTTGAGAGAAATGGTGAAGCTTTTCTGAACTCAACGGTTCTTTCTTGTTTTCCTGGTTTAAAGGTTCAGGAAAAATTGTTACCTTCAAAGGTATTTTCCTCTTTCCAAAATTTGTTGAATGGCGAGTGGCTTCTTGTTGGGATTATGCTAACGTCCCAAATTTTTTGAATGGATGGCTGCTTCCATCTACGTAACTTTTGACTACTGACCAGTCTTCGTATATCCCCCTATGCTCACCGTAAAAAATGACATAAAACCTTGTTTTGGGATTTTCTGGTCTCTGGGTAATTTGAGAGTAACTTGGTCTTAGTGAGACCTCTTCAGTTTTTGGCAAACTGTCAGCCATCAACGGATTTGATTTGTCTTTACCAGAGCCGTTTGCTTCTGAACTAGATGAAGATCTTAGTTCTTCATTAACTTTTTTTTTTTTGCTTTTTTCCAAAGCAACAGGAGTAAACGGACTTGTTTTTTCTTTACCCTTTGCGTTTGAAAGGGAATAGATTCAGATTGTCTCCTTTCGGATTCCTGCTCTGAATTAGCAGTTGTTTCTAGACTTTCGTCATAGAGTGCTATTTTTTCTTGAATAGACTTTAATTCTATAAGAAGAATTTTTTCTTTGAGGCGTAATGCCTTGAGTTCTTCCATGAGATTTTTCTTTTTATGGAAAAGAATTGTTTATACCAATTTGAGGGGTTTTTAGCTCCTTAAATAGGTGAAAAAAGGTGTGAATAGTTTTCACGTTTACTGAAAGTCTCGTGTCAGGCAGTCAGCCAGCACGTTCTTGGTTCCCTCGAGATGCTTAATGTCAAAAGAATATCTAGAAAACCACATTTGCCATCTGACTAGACGGCCTTGCTTATTATCTCTAGAAATTTTTGTTTTAAGGAAATAATTGAAGTTTTTATTATCTGTCCTTACCAGGAATTTTACCGGAGTTAGATAGATAGAAAATTTTGAAATAGTGTTTTTTACTGCTAGTAATTCTTTTTCATTACTATGGTAATTTCGTTCCGCTTGTTTAAAGCTTCCCGAAGTGTATTTACATATTTCTTCTCTTTCGGCAATTTTAGCTTCAACACACCTCCCCAATAATCTTAAGAAGCGTCTGTTTCTATGATTAAAAAATCATTTTCTTTTGGTAGATAAAGTTTTGGAAAACTGATTAAGTTTTTCTTTATCTTTTTAATATAATCTGTATCGGATTGTTTCCATTCCCATACATAATCATTTTTTAATTTTACCTGCAGTGGTTTTCTAAGCTCTGCAAATTTAGGAATATAACTTTCAACATAAGTTAAAATTCCCAAAAATCGTTGAAGATGTTTTTTGTCTTCTAAAACATCTGGAAACTTGTGTAAATTTTCTAAGATATGTTTTTGCGGACAATGAGTCCCTTGGTCTATTTCAAGACCTAAAAAATTTACTTTTGTTTTGAAAAGATTAGCTTTCTTTTTTGATAAGATAATTCCATATTTTTCTATAGTCTTTAAGACTGATAAAACATGAAAATAGTGCTTATCTTCTGAGTTAGAGAAAACTATGATATCGTCGATGTAGACGGTACAATAATTTTCTAAACCTCTTAAAGCATTTTGCATATGTCTTTGAAATATGCTTTGTGCCTGTTTTAGTCCAAAAGGAACTACCTTCCATTGGTAATGACCATCAGGACATGTAAATGCTGTCAACAACTGAGACTCTTCATCTAACAGTACCTGCCAGAAACCGCTTTTACAATCGAAAGTAGAAAAATAAGTTTTTCCCCTTAAGAGTGTTATTAATTCCTGCATGCAAGGCAGATTATGGCTATCGCCTTTGGTAGCTGCATTAATTGCTTTATAGTTAACTACCATTCTCTTTTTCCTCTTCTTCTTTCAACCTCATTTTCCACTAAAAATGCTGGAGACATGTGAGGATTTACTTGAGACAATAAGTTTTAAGTCGAGTAACTCTTTTATCTGTCTGCTAAATTCTTTTCTGTCCTGTGGGCTGTACTTCATAGGTTTTACCCTGATTACAGTCTTAGGATCAATAAGTTCTATTGATGCTTTCATCCATTTCTTGGATTTTTCCAGATAAATAGGATTTTCTGAGCATACTTTTTCAAGTAATTCTTCTATTTTTTGGTATTTCTGTATTTCAAGAAAATATCTTTGAGGAAATATGTCTCCTCTGGTTTTATAACTTCTTTACTTAGATTAGAACCTGGGATTTGTTTTGTTTTTGAATCTTTTTTCATTGATTCTAGAAATCCTGGTTTTCCAACTTGAAAAGCTTTTGTTATCTCTTTTATCAAAATCATTTCCTGATTAAGGTGAAAAGATATTCTATCTAACCATTGGGTGAAAGGCCCATATAGTTGACAGAAATCATTTCCAAGGAGTAAATCTATTCCTGTTTCCTGTTGATAAATTGTAGGAATGGGGAATGGTTCTCCTGAGAAATACACTATGAGGTTTCTACAAACCTTATTTATTTTAATTGTATCTTGATTTGCAATTGTTACGCTGATGTCTTTGGGAGTATTTTCCCATAGCTCTTCAGGTATAACATGTTTGCTTGCTATACAAAGACTTGCCCCTGTATCTACATAACAGTGTAGAGTTATTATTTTATATCCTTTTAGGAAAATTTTTCCTTTGATATAAATGGAATTTGGATTAGTTACATTTGAATAAACTAATTCATTTTTATTTTGAAGATTTTTGCAAAAAGGTATATAGTTTGGGTCTTCATCTTCATCCCCCAATTTAAAAGTTTTTATTTTATTCATCTCGGACTATTCTCTGAAAATGAATCATACTTTATATTTCTTTTTGAAATATTTTTTGTTTTTCTCCTTATCAAAAGATAATTGAGGTGTTCAATAATTTTATTGCAACAACTTTTGTTAAATTTCTTTAACTGTTTTTGCTTGTAATAAATAGCAATTTCTTCTTTAACAATTCTTGTAGCAAAACCAAGAGACTGCTTTGTTAAGTCGTTCTTTTCTTTATTCCATCGTTCTTTGGCTTTCTCGCCAACAATAGGAATTTTCATTAGGTATAAACCATCGAAGATATATTCTCAGAAATTGGAACTGTCGAAGGAAGTAAATTTTCTGAACCTTCACAGTTACAAGAAGATTGTGCAATTAATATTGCTCGTAATAAACAACCTCTAGTGTCCCAACCTAGACACAATTTTACTGGAAACCCTTTAAGAATAGGAGAATCCAGTTTTACTGAATCACAATTAATAAGATCTATGTCTGAAAAGGTTGACATATATGGTGAAATTCTTAAGGAAATAGCTGGGAAATGACATCATCGCAGCCAATCCTTAAAAATTTAGAGCTTCTAAATAAAGAAGTAGGTACCATAAAAATTGATTGTATCTTTGACTTTAATCAAAGAAAAGAAATAATCGACAAATGGAATACCGAAATTAGTCTGATTATCCAGTCTAATCCAGAAGAATTTTCCAATGCCAAGGCCTTATTGTTACTAATAGAACATAACTCCGCAGGAATAGTCCAAGATTTTATTAAAGGAACAACTTGGAATGAAGATTTACATGGGGATGATCTCTTTGATCAAATTATCAATGCCATGTATATGATGTTCTTAGGTCTTGATTTTCTTACAAATAAAGATCATGAGAACCAAAAATTGCTTGAAAAGGCAAGACAAACATTAACCTGATCACAACTTTGTGATATACGTCTTTTAGATGATTTTACTTATTTTTTTGAACAAAACTTATATAAGCTAAGCACAGGTGAATATCATTCTTGGATAGAAGATTACCTATCTTCAACGATTTTTGGGAATTTTAACTTATGCTGAAAGTTATATTCCTAAACTTGCAGAGCTTAGAAAACCACCATAGGTAAAATTAAAAAAGAATTATGTATGGGAATGGAAACAATCCGATACAGATTATATTAAAAAGATAAAGAAAAACTTAATCACTTTTCCAAAACTTTATCTACCAAAAGAAAATGATTTTTTAATCATAGAAACAGACGCTTCTCAAGATTACTGGGGAGGTGTGTTGAAGGCTAAAACTGCCGAAAGAGAAGAAATATGTAAATACACTTCGGGAAGCTTTAAACAAGCGGAACGAAATTACCATAGTAAAGAAAAAGAATACTAGCAGTAAAAAACACTATTTCAAAATTTTCTATCTATCTAACCCCGATAAAATTCCTGGTAAGGACAGATAATAAAAACTTCACTTATTTTCTTAAAACAAAAATTTCTAGTGATAATAAGCAAGGCCTTCTAGTCAGATGGCAAATGTGGTTTTCTAGATATTCTTTTGACATTGAGCATCTCGAGGGAACCAAGAACGTGCTGGTTGACTGCCTGACACGAGACTTTCAATAAACGTGAAAACTATTCACACCTTTTTTCACCTATTTAAGGAGCTAAAAACCCCTCAAATTGGTATAAACAATTCTTTTCCATAAAAAGAAAAATCTCATGGAAGAACTCAAGGCATTACGCCTCAAAGAAAAAATTCTTCTTATAGAATTAAAGTCTATTCAAGAAAAATTAGTACTCTATGACGAAAGTTTAGAAACAACTACTAATTCAGAGCAGGAATCCGAAAGGAGACAATCTGAATCTATTCCATTTCAAACGGCAAAGGGTAAAGAAAAAACAAGTCCGTTTACTCCTGTTGCTTTGGAAAAAAGCAAAAGAAAAGTTAATGAAGCACTAAGATCTTCATCTAGTCCAGAAACAAACGGCTCTGGTAAAGACAAATCAAATCCGTTGATGGCTGACAGTTTGCCAAAAACCGAAGAGGTCTCACTAAGACCAAGTTACTCTCAGATCCGTTGATGGCTGACAGTTTGCTAACATCTTCATCAAGTGTACCTCTACACTCCCAGATTGGCATTAAGGAAAGGCTTTCCAAAGTTATCATCATCTGGAAATCGGTCTTGCTAAAACAAGAACCGTAAATCCATCCAAAGTCATGGAAGAAAAATATAAAGATCCGAGCAATTGGGTTGAAATAAGAGTCAAGAGTTTTCTAAAAATACTTGAAAACTTGCAAAAAATAAAAGCAAGAAACTTTAATAAAGTAAACTATTACAGTCACCACTGTGTAATTACCAGCTTTAGTAGTCTTCCACTACCAAATCACGAGAAAGAAGCTTTAGAAAAGATGGAGCAAAGAATCATTTTAATAAAGTAGAAGCAGGGCCAGTCACAAAAGAAAGACTATGTCAGGAGCTTCAGCGCACTTATGAAAATCATAATTGCGAATACTGTCCAGACGGTACAAAAGAAGATAATAGCTCTCAACTTTACATCTATTACTCGGATGAAGACACCAGGGAACTGGAACCAACACATGGGTATGTCGATTAAAAACGTCATGCATGACGAATTAAGAAGGAAATTTTTGTCCATTGTATAAATATTCTCCTCCTATATAAAGGAGAACGATTCTTAAGTTTAGGCATCTCATTCTGAGTCGCACTCTTACCTATCTTTCTTTTCTCCACTTGTAATCATGTGTAGTAGTGATCCTTGCTAAATGAGAGTATTATGTAAGTACTAAGAAGTTCTTCCCTCGGGAAGAACAGTTGTGAAATAAATATATCAGTTCTTATTATCCATCAAGTTCATCTTTAAAAATTTTGCAAAACCTGGAGCCCTGGAGCCATAAGAGTACCGTTGAGGCAGGAGGCCGTAGGCAACAAATTGGTTGGGTTGGTCACTTGAAAATTTTAAAAGATTCTCTTAGTTGGATAAGAAGAAGAGGTATGATTTATTTTATGATTGTTAATTTACTTCAAAAGTATTTATTATAATCTCTCCTTAAGCATTTTTACAAAAATTTGATTTCTCAAAACAAAACTCGATTAATCTTTATCGAAACTAAATGATTTCTCATTGGGAACCTAATAAACCTAAGAAAATAAATAAAGACTTCACGTCTTTCATGAATCTAAAGACATATACACATGTTTTACAAAAATTAATAAACAAAGAATTGATAAGAGTTGTTAAAAAACTTTTCAATTAAAAAATTTAGCCATGTCTCTTACAAAGACAATATCAATAAACGAGTTGTCAGATAACTTTCATGCATTTGAAGACTTTTTTATGTCTTTCATAGATAAAGAATTCCATAAACAAAACATGTTGAATATAAAACCCATTTTCAAAAAATGGTTTACAAACATTTATAAATTGCTTAACGGCTTAACAAACATTCATAAATTTCTTAACGACATAATATACATTTAAAAATTGCTTAACGGCATAACAGACTTTCCGCATTCTGGTATCAGAGCCTCATTCACGTTCTTTAAAAAAGTGGGATTAGTATCCAAAAATTAGATGAATTTTAACATAAATCATAAAGAAACTGATTGTGAAACATCAAACAATCAAGAAATAACCGAAGTAATAAACTTTAGAGAAAATGAAAACGGTTTTACTTCAGATTAAATGATTAATTTTAATCAACTAGAAAAAATTAACAAGCTTAAATTCAAGCTTGACACAAAAACGGTTTTTAATCAACCTAATCACCTACAGAGTTTAGTCTCAAGAGCTTTCTCTAGAAAAAATAAGATTTTCTACTGCTTCAATACTGAAGAACTTTCAGTAGATGTAAAAGATACTTCCGGAGAAGTATATCTACCTCTTCTAACTAAAGGAGAAATAGCAAAAAGACTTTTGACTATGAAACCTGAGTTAAGAAGAACCATGAACATGGTGCATATAGAAGCCGTAAAAATTCTTCTAAAAGCACAATTAGAGATGGAATTAATTTTCCTATAAAAATGGCTCTAGTTGACAATAGAATTGTTAACAGACAAGATGCTCTTTTAGGAGCAGTACAAGGAAATTTAGCATATGGAAAATTTATGTTTACTATATATCCTAAATTTGTCTTGCATCGAGATTCAAAAGATTTTGATAAAACATTAAGTTTCATACATCAGTGTGAAAGAACCGACCTTATGGAACCGGGTAATAAAGTATTTACGATTAATTATTTAATTTCATATGCTTTAACAAATAGTACTCGTTCTATTGAGTATAAAGAGAAAGAGAGTATAACCATCGAAGATATATTCTCAGAAATTGGAATTGTCGAAGGAAGTAAATTTTCTGAACCTTCACAGTTACAAGAAGATTGGGCAATTAATATTGCTCGTAATAAACAACCTCTAGTGTCCCGACCTAGACACAGTTTTACTGGAAACCCTTTAAGAATAGGAGAATCCAGTTTTACTGAATCACAATTAATAAGATCTATGTCTGAAAAGGTTGACAGATATGGTGAAATTCTTAAGGAAATAGCTGGGAAATGACATCATCGCAGCCAATCCTTAAAAATTTAGAGCTTCTAAATAAAGAAGTAGGTACCATAAAAATTGATTGTATCTTTAACTTTAATCAAAGAAAAGAAACAATCGACAAATGGAATACTGAAATTAGTCTGATTATCCAGTCTAATCCAGAAGAATTTTCCAATGCCAAGGCCTTATTGTTACTAATAGAACATAAGTCCGCAGGAATAGTCCAAGATTTTATTAAAGGAACAACTTGGAATGAAGATTTACATGGGGATGATCTCTTTGATCAAATTATCAATGCCATGTATGTGATGTTATTAGGTCTTGATTTTCTTACAAAAAAAGATCATGAGAACCAAAAATTGCTTGAAAAGGCAAGACAAACATTAACCCGATCACAACTTTGTGATATACGTCTTTTAGATGATTTTACTTATCTTTTTGAACAAAAATTATATAAGCTAAGCACATGTGAATATCATTCTTGGATAGAAGATTACCTAATGAAAATTCCTATTGTTGGCGAGAAAGCCAAAGAATGATGGAATAAATAAAAGAACGACTTAACAAAGCAGTCTCTTGGTTTTGCTACAAGAATTGTTAAAGAAGAAATTGCTATTTATTACAAGCAAAAACAGTTAAAGAAATTTAACAAAAGTTGTTGCAATAAACTTAAAAGTTGTTGCAATAAAATTATTGAACACCTCAATTATCTTTTGATAAGGAGAAAAAAAAATATTTCAAAAAGAAATATAAAGTATGATTCATTTTCAGAGAATAGTCCGAGATGAATAAAATAAAAACTTTTAAATGGGGGGATGAAGATGAAGACCCAAACTATATACCTTTTTGCAAAAATCTTCAAAAGAAAAATGAATTAGTTTATTCAAATGTAACTAATCCAAATTCCATTTATATCAAAGGAAAAATTTTCCTAAAAGGATATAAAATAATAACTCTACACTGTGATGTAGATACAGGGCAAGTCTTTGTATAGCAAGCAAACATGTTATACCTGAAGAGCTATGGGAAAATACTCCCAAAGACATCAGCGTAACAATTGCAAATCAAGATACAATTAAAATAAATAAGGTTTGTAGAAACCTCATAGTGTATTTCTCAGGAGAACCATTCCCCATTCCTACAATTTATCAACAGGAAACAGAAATAGATTTACTCATTGGAAATAATTTCTGTCAACTATATGGACCTTTCACCCAATGGTTAGATAGAATATCTTTTCACCTTAATCAGGAAATGATTTTGATAAAAAAGATAACAAAAGCTTTTCAAGTTGGAAAACCAGGATTTCTAGAATCAATGAAAAAAGATTCAAAAACAAAACAAATCCCAGGTTCTAATATAAGTAAAGAAGTTATAAAACCAGAGGAGACATATTTCCTCGAAAGATATTTTCTTGAAATACAGAAATACCAAAAAATAGAAGAATTATTTGAAAAAGTATGCTCAGAAAATCCTATTGATCCGGAAAAATCCAAGAAATGGATGAAAGCATCAATAGAACTTATTGATCCTAAGACTGTAATCAGGGTAAAATTTATGAAGTACAGCCCACAGGACAGAAAAGAATTTAGAAGACAGATAAAAGAGTTACTCGACTTAAAACTTATTGTCCCAAGTAAATCACCTCACATGTCTCCGACATTTTTAGTGGAAAATGAGGCTGAAAGAAGAAGAGGAAAAAAGAGAATGGTAGTTAACTATAAAGTAATAAATGCAACTACCAAAGGCGATAGCCATAATCTGCCTTGCATGCAGGAATTAATAACACTCTTAAGGGGAAAAACTTATTTTTCTACTTTCGATTGTAAAAGCGGTTTCTGGCAGGTACTGTTAGATGAAGAGTCTCAGTTGTTGACAGCATTTACATGTCCTGATGGTCATTACCAATGGAAGGTAGTTCCTTTTGGACTAAAACAAGCACAAAGCATATTTCAAAGACATATGCAAAATGCTTTAAGAGGTTTAGAAAATTATTGTACCGTCTACGTCGACGATATCATAGTTTTCTCTAACTCAGAAGATAAGCACTATTTTTATGTTTTATCAGTCTTAAAGACTATAGAAAAATATGGAATTATTACTTCGGTTATTTCTTAATTGTTTGATGTTTCACAATCAGTTTCTTTATGATTTATGTTAAAATTCATCTAATTTTTGGATACTAATCCCACTTTTTTAAAAACTAACACGAGGCTCTGATACCAGAATGCGGAAAGTCTGTTATGCCGTTAAGCAATTTATAAATGTCTATTATACCGTTAAGCAATTTATGAATGTTTGTTAATCCGTTAAGCAATTTATAAATGTTTGTAAACCATTTTTTGAAAATGGGTTTTATATTCAACATTTTTGTTTATGGAATTCAATAATTATGAAAGACATAAAAAAGTCTTCAAATGCATGAAATTTATCTGACAATTCGTTTATTGATATTGTCTTTGTAAGAGACATGGCTAAATTTTTAATTGAAAAGTTGTTTAACAACTCTTATCAATTTTTTGTTTATTAATTTTTGTAAGACATGTGTATATGTCTTTTGATTCATGAAAGACATGAAGTCTTTATTTATTTTCTTAGGTTTATTAGGTTCCTAATGAGAAATCATTTAGTTTCGATAAAGATTAATCGAGTTTTGTTTTGAGAAATCAAATTTTTGTAAAAATGCTTAAGGAGAGATTATAATAAATACTTTTGAAGTAAATTAACAATCATAAAATAAATCATACCACTTCTTCTTATCCAGCTAAGAGAATCTTTTAAAATTTTCAAGTGACCAACCCAACCAATTTGTTCCCTACGGCCTCCTGCCTCAACGGTACTCTTATGGCTCCAGGGCTCCAGGTTTTGCAAAATTCTTAAAGATGAACTTGATGGATAATAAGAACTTATATATTTATTTCATAACTGTTCTTCCCGAGGGAAGAACTTCTTAGTACTTACATAATACTGTCATTTAGCAAGGAGATTACTCACTACTACACATGATTACAAGTAGAGAAAAGAAAGATAGGTAAGAGTGCGACTAAGAATGAGATGCCTAAACTTAAGAATCGTTCTCCTCTATATAGGAGGAGAAGATTTATACAATGGACAAAAATGCCCTTCTTAATTCGTCATGCATGACGTTTTTAATCGACATACCCATGTGTTGGGTCCAGTTCCCTGGTGTCTTCATCCGAGTAATAGCTGGAAAGTTGAGAGCTATTATCTTCTTTTGTACAGTCTGGACAGTATTCGCAATTATGATTTTCATAAGTGCGCTGAAGCTCCTGACATAGTCTTTCTTTTGTGACTGGCCCTGCTTCTACTTTATTAAAGATGATTCTTTGCTCTATCTTTTCTAAAGCTTCTTTCTCGTGCTTTGGTAGTGGAAGACTACTAAAGCTGGTAATTACACAGTGGTGACTGTAATAGTTTACTTTATTAAAGCTTCCAGCTTTTATTTTTTGCAAGTTTTCAAGTATTTTTAGAAAACTCTTGACTCTTATTTCAACCCAATTGCTCGGATCTTCATATTTTTCTTCCATGACTTTGGATGGATTTACGGTTCTTGTTTTAGCAAGACCGATTTCCAGATGATGGTAACTTTGGAAAGTCTTTCCTTGATGCCAATCTGGGAGTGTAGAGGTACACTTGATGAAGATGTTAGCATCTTTTGCTGCTGCAATATTTTTTCGAAAGTTTTTGATAGCTTTCTTCATTCCTTCGGCCATTAAATTAATTTCTTGTAAATTACATGAAGGGTAAATATACTTAGCTAAGCCAGCAGAGAATGCTGAGGAGATAAATTATGGGCTTGCGCCTAGACAAAAGACAATTAAACTTTTAGTAGCTTTATCTTCTGTGTAAATGTGCTCGGTTTCAAAGTCATCTTGACTTAAGGACCGCGCTTTAGACCATAATGATCTAAATTCATCAAGAGATACAATCTCTGAGGATTCTTCTTCTTCTTTTTTCTCAGAAAATTTTGTTTTTGAGAGAAACGGTGAAGCTTTTCTGAACTCAACGGTTCTTTCTTGTTTTCCTGGTTTTAAAGGTTCCGGAAAAATTGTTACCTTCAAAGATATTTCCCTCTTTCCAAAATTTGTTGAATAACGGGTGGCTTCTTGTTGGGCTTGTGCTAACGTCCCAAATTTTTTGAATGGATGGCTGCTTCCATCTACGTAACTTTTGACTGTTAACCAGTCTTCTTATATCCCCCTATGCTCACCGTAAAAAATGACATAAAACCTAGTTTTGGGATTTTCTGGTCTCTGGGTAATTTGAGAGTAACTTGGTCTTAGTGAGACCTCTTCAGTTTTTGGCAAACTGTCAGCCATCAACGGATTTGATTTGTCTTTACCAGAGCCGTTTGCTTGCTTCTGGACTAGATGAAGATCTTAGTTCTTCATTAACTTTTCTTTTTCTTTTTTCCAAAGCAACAGGAGTAAACGGACTTGTTTTTTCTTTACCCTTTGCCGTTTGAAAGGGAATAGATTCAGATTGTCTCCTTCAGATTCCTACTCTGAATTAGCAGTTGTTTCTAGACTTTCGTCATAGAGTGCTATTTTTTCTTGAATAGACTTTAATTTTATAAGAAGAATTTTTTCTTTGAGGCGTAATGCCTTGAGTTCTTCCATGAGATTTTTCTTTTTATGGAAAATAATTGTTTATACCAATTTGAGGGGTTTTTAGCTCCTTAAATAGGTGGAAAAAGGTGTGAATAGTTTTCACGTTTATTGAAAGTCTCGTGCCAGGCAGTCAACCAGCACGTTCTTGATTCACTCGAGATGCTTAATGTCGAGAGAATATCTAGAAATCCTCCAAAAAATTTTGTTATAAAATTTTTATTTTCTGGGATTTTGTCTTCTTCCTCCCTTTTAAAAGTTTTATTTTTATTCATCTCTTAAATGTTTGAGCTGTTGCAACTGTCTGAAGATGAATCATACGTTATTTCAAATGAATATACCTGCATATAGTCATCAAAACTATTTTCGGAATGATAATAACCTTCAATTTCTGCTTCAGAAATGAGTTTTACCTTTTCCGGAAACTTTTGTCTGTTAGGACATTCGTTGGCATAATGCCCTTCTTCCGCGCAGATCCAGCAACGACATTTCTTTTTTCCTTGGGGATAAACCTTAGGTTTTTCTTTTGAAAAGTATTTTTCAGGGATGAATTTTCTTTTCTTGGGTTTCCAAAACCTTCTTTTAGTTTTGTATTTTCTTTTATATTTCTTTTTGAAATATTTGTTTTTATCCTCATCACACCTAAAAGATAATTGAGGTGTATCAGTAATTTTATGACAACAATTTTTGTTAAATCTTTTTTAACTGTTTTTGCTTGTTGGAAAAATCGCAGTAAACAACAATTTCTTCTTTAACAATTCTTGTAGCAAAACCTAGCGAGTGCTTTGTTTAGTCGTTCTTTTCTTTATTCCATCGTTCTTTAGCTTTTTCGCCGACAATAGGAATTTTCATTAGGTAAACTTCTATCCAAGAATGATATTCACCTGTGCTTAGCTTATATAAGTTTTGTTCAAAAAGGCAAGTAAAGTCATCTAAAAGACATATATCACAAAGTTGTGATTAGGTTAATATTTGTCTTTCCTTTTCAAGCATTTTTTGGTTCTCGTGATCTTTATTTGTAAGAAAATCAAGACCTAAGAACATCATATACATGACATTGATAATTTGATCAAAGAGATCATCCCCATGTAAATCTTAATTCCAAGTTGTTCCTTAAATAAAATCTTGGACTATTCCTGCGGACTTATGTTATATTAGTAACAATAAGGCCTTGGCATTGGAAAATTCTTCTGGATTAGACTGGATAATCAGACTAATTTCAGTATTTCATTTGTCGATTGTTTCTTTTCTTTGATTAAAATCAAAAATACAATCAATTTTTATGGTGCCAATTTCAGTTGAACTACCATTATTTTTATCGGAATTAGGTATCCCTTTATGATACGGCATAGAGAATTCATATTTTGTGTTCTCTTTCCTATAGGATGGCTTGCGGTTACTACTACTAGCAGCGCTGGATTGATTCATCCTATAATTTGGAACTTCTTCTTCCGAAGAATTTTCTTCTTCAGTTTCGGGTTCTTTTATAGCAAAGATTTTTTCTTTGTTTTCTGGAAAATATTTTTCTTTTAATTTTTTATTTTTAGAAAATTTCTTTTCGCACTCTTGATCGCTTAAGGTCATGAGTTGAACGAGTTATTGTATTTGTTCGGCTGAATAATTTTCCAGCTGTTCGTCAAAAATTTGTTCTAATCTTTGTGTGATAGAACTCATTTATTTACAAGACAAAATAGCTTTATTATTTTGAAGATCTTGTATTTCTCTTTCGAAATTTCGTTTTTGTTGCATCAAAAGATCTAGTTTTTTAAGCTTATCACATGGATGGATGCTTAAGTCATTTTGAAGCTCATTTATTTTTTGAAAGATATTTTGAAGATTAGAATAATTCATTCTAATTTCTGGATTTATCTTTTGATTAGGATTTCTCATATGACTTTTATTAGTCTTTTGAGGTAGATCCGAAAGGCCACTCCAACGCATTTGGACTTTTAGAACTTCCTAATGAAGGGTTTCCAACATTAAAATTGGGAAAAGAGTATTTTTGAAATCTCTTTTTCTCTTCGGAAGTATTTTCTGTATGTTTTTCGGGTTTTGGCGTTTCTTCTTTAATTTTATCAATTTTGTCCGAGACATATTTGATAATTTTTGCCGCTATGGCTTCTAGACCTTCGTTGGTAGTTAATTCTTTACCTTTTTGATTAATTCTCTAACCGATTCTACGATCTTTATTAGACTCATGCTATAGAAATTATTGTTTTTCTAGCCTTGAGATTATTAATATTCTTTTTAATAGCCAAAATTTCTTCTTTCAAAGCTTTTATTTTTAGAGTTTTTGTTTTATGACTTGTCATAATATCTACTCTAACTTGCTCTATTCTTATAAAAAGAATATGTATTGAAGCTTCTTCTGAGATGATTTCTTCATTTAGAAGCTCTAAATTTTTAAGGATTGGCTGTGACGATGTCATTTCCCAGCTATTTCCTTAAGAATTTCACCATATCTGTCAACCTTTTCAGACATAGATCTTATTAATTGTGATTCAGTAACACTGGATTCTCCTATTCTTAAAGGGTTTCCAGTAAAACTGTGTCTAGGTCGGGACACTAGAGGTTGTTTATTACGAGCAATATTAATTGCCCAATCTTCTTGTAACTGTGAAGGTTCAGAAAATTTACTTCCTTTGACAGTTCCAATTTCTGAGAATATATCTTCGATGGTTATACTCTCTTTCTCTTTATACTCAATTGAATGAGTACTATTTGTTAAAGCATACGAAATTAAATAATTAATCGTAAATACTTTATTACCTGGTTCCATAAGGTCGGTTCTTTCACACTGATGTATGAAACTTAATGTTTTATCAAAATCTTTTGAATCTCGATGCAAGGCAAATTTAGGATATATAGTAAACATAAATTTTCCATATGCTAAATTTCCTTGTACTGCTCCTTAAAGAGCATCGTGTCTGTTAACAATTCTATTGTCAACTAGAGCCATTTTTATAGGAAAATTAATTCCATCTCTAAATTGTGTTTTTAGAAGAATTTTTACAGCTCCTATATGCACCATGTTCATGGTTCTTCTTAACTCAGGTTTCATAGTCAAAAGTCTTTTTGTTATTTCTCCTTTAGTTAGAAGAGGTAGATACACTTCTCTTGAAGTATCTTTTATATCTACTGAAAGTTCTTCAGTATTGAAGCAGTAGAAAATCTTATTTTTTATAGAGAAAGCCCTTAAGACTAAACTCTGTAAGTGATTAGGTTGATTAAAAACCGTTTTTGTGTCAAGCTTGAATTTAAGCTTGTTAATTTTTTCTAGTTGACTAAATTAATCATATAATCTGAAGTAAAACCGTTTTCATTTTCTCTAAAGTTTATTACTTCGGTTATTTCTTGATTGTTTGATGTTTCACAATCAGTTTCTTTATGATTTATGTTAAAATTCATCTAATTTTTGGATACTAATCACACTTTTTAAAAAAAACGAGCACAAGGCTCTGATACCAGAATGCGAAAAGTCAAGATGACATGCAACAGACTTTGAGTAAACCTAAGAAAATTCATGAAGTCTTTATTTATGCAACAAGAGACCTCTTGCTTGTATTATTGAAATAAGACAATTAGACATGTAAACAAGTCATGTGGCTATACAATTAGGGTCTTATCTAGGATATTAGTAACCAGTCCAAGCAAGAGGTTATCTAACGTTTGAAGTGGGTGTAAATGAGTGGTCACTTGTCCTTTCTAAAAAGGTCACCAATCAGTTGTGTTGATGCAACTCGTAGCACTTGGACATGGCCTTTGTAGCTTTTCTCTAACAAATATATATTGGTTTTCAACAACTTGATATGCTGATGTTGTGACATGTTAAATGGGCTATAAAATAGCTTGAACATTGTAAAAAAATAATAATAGGGCTTTAGATAGAAGACATGAATCCAGGATACTTAGAAAAGAAAGTATGAGGTCATAATTGCATTGCAAACGCATAGGTCAACATTATTTATGTGTTTCTTTTTTAAATATATAAAATAAGTTATGACATTGGACCTAGAGATGACATGCTAGTGCTTAGAAGATCAAGAAACAAGATTGGCATTGAGAAAGACGCAATGCCTGTAAAATTTGGAGCAACACCAACTTCAAGGACCCGAATGATTAATACGAAAAGTATAAGGGTGGTACGGAAGATCTCAAGGGGCGGTCTGATGGAGATCCAAAGTTCAGGGACCAAGTTGAATAACTTGGTGTCATAGTTATCTTTTATTTATTATTAAATAAATTAGAAGTCTAGTTTAATTATGTTTTCTAGTTTGAGTAGGATTAGAAGTGTGGGTGTTATCCTATAAACGGGATTACTCTATAGAATAGTAACCAACTTTGAAAGTTGTTCCAATCAGGTCACTGATAAAAACTTTTGTTTCAATAAGGTCATTGCACTTTCATTTTTGTTCTAATCATAGATATCTTACCTGTATAGCAGGTAATTTAGTTTATTTTTAAAAAAAATTTTCAATGTTTTTACTTTGCATAATAACTTTTAAACTTTTGAAGGTTGCGAAAATTAGTAAAAATGCGAAATATAATATTAAAATTCTGAAAATTTGCAAAAAAAAAAGTTCGGAAAATTGCAAAAATTTTAAAAAGAAATAAAAAATGTTCAAAACGGGTCGGAACGGGTTAGGGTCAACATGTTCGGGTCAGAACGGGTCAAGATCGGAACTGGTCAAAATGGGTTTCGGGTCAGCCTTTTTATTTTGGACCTACGAATCAGCGCGTTTTCAACACGTTACAGCTCGTTTTAACTACAAAAGCTCGTTTAAGCGATTTTTCAGTTCGCTTTAGCACTTATCAGCTCGTCTAAGCGATTTTCAGCTCGTTTCATCACATAACAGCTCGTTTAAGCGATTATTCAGCTCGTTTCAGCACCTAACAGCTCGTTTAAGTGATTTTTCAGCTCATTTCAGCACCTAACAGCTCGGTTCAGCGATTTTTCAGCTCGTTTCAGCATCTAACAGCTCTTTTAAGCGATTATTCAGCTAGTTTCAGCACCTAACAGCTCGTTTAAGTGATTTTTCAGTTCGTTTCAGCACCTAACAGCTTGTTTAAGCGATATTTCAATTTGTTCCGACCCGAAACCCGTTCCTAAATCATTGTTAGGTGCAAAACGAGCTAAAAATCGCTTAAACGAGCTGTTAGGTGCTGAAACGAGCTGAAAATCGCTTAAACGAGCTGTTAAGTGCTGAAACGAGATGAAAAATCACTTAAACGAGCTGTTAGGTGCTGAAACGAGCTAAAAATCGCTTAAACGAGCTGTTAGGTGCTGAAACAAACTGAGAAATCGCTTAAATGAGCTGTTAGGTGCTCAAACGAGCTGAAAAATCGCTTAAACAAGCTGTTAGGTGCTGAAACAAGCTAAAAATCGCTTAAACGAGCTGTTAGGTGCTGAAACAAACTGAGAAATCGCTTAAATGAGCTGTTAGGTGCTCAAACGAGCTGAAAAATCGCTTAAACAAGCTGTTCGGTGCTGAAACGAGCTGAAAAATCGCTTAAACGAGTTGATTGGTGCTAAAACGAGCTGAACATTCGCTTAAACGAGTTGATTGGTGCTGAAACGAGCTAAAAAAAATCGCTTAAACGAGCTGTTAGGTGCTGAAACTAGCTGAAAAAATCGCTTAAACGAGTTGTTAAGTGCTGAAACGAACTGAAAAAATCGCTTAAACGAGCTTTTGTTGTTAAAACGAGCTGTAACGTGTTGAAAACGCGCTGATTCGTTGGTAAAAAAAAAAACTGACCCGAAACCCGTTTTGACCCGTTCCGACCTTGACCCGTTTTATCCCGAATCTGTTGATCTTAACCCGTTCCAACCTGTTTTGAACATTTTTCTATTTTTTTTTGTACAATTTTTCCAATTTATTGCAATTTTCCAAATTTTCAGAATTTTAAAATTATATTTCGCATTTTTACTAATTTTCGTAACCTTTAAAAGTTATTATGCAAAGTAAAAACATGGAAAAATTAAAAAAGACCTATATTACTTGTTATTCATGTAAAATATCTAAGATTGGAACAAAAATGAAAGTTTAATAACCTGATTGGAACAAAAGTTTTTATCAGTGACTTGATTGGAACAACTTTCAAAGTTGGTTACTATTATATGGAATAATCCCTATATAAACCCATCATAAGTTTCTTTTGTTTAGTGTAGAAAGAGTCGAAAGTATTTGTTCTTGTTTCTTATTAATGAAAAGAGTCGCATAAACGTTTATATGCAAAATCGTGTTTGGTGTTCTTGATTCACTTGTCTAAGGTTTAACAAGTGGTATCAGAGCCTAACGATCCAGACTCGTGTATCCGACTAGTAGCAAGTCTTGATTGCGGTGGTAGTTTCCAATAAAAGGCATAAGAAGCCAAGAATTCGAGGCGACGAAAGAATCCTGAAATTTTTGAAAAAGTTGGTCCGTACGGTTGTTTGTTCGATCGAGCAGAAGAAAGAAATTGCAATTGTTCTCTCCTTTTTTTTATTTTCTTACGTAAGTGAAGATTGCAGTTGTTTGTTGGTGAAGAAAATACTCCTCATTCACATTGAAATATATATTATATTGTTTTGTTACATCTTCCATAATTGCAAGAATCAAAAGTCAAACTCCATCCATAAAATAATATTGTGTCTGCTAGAAGGAAACTTGTTTTGCACGAAAGAAAAAAAAATAATGAAAGGCGTTAGTGAAGAAACTGATCGCATCGTAGAAGTTATCCTCAATCCGAAACGATGGCAGAATTACAAGTTGTAGGAGGAATCAAGAAATTAAACAAAAGCAACTACAAACAATGGTCGACATGCATCAAGTCGTATCTTCAAGGTCAAGATATTTGGCAGTTAACGAACGGCACCGAGACGAGACAGCCAACGAACGATATTAATGGTGTTATCAGGAAGTGGCAGGTGAAAGCGGGTCGTGCGATGTTTATCATCAAGACAACGGTTGATGATGATGTTCTTGATCACATTCAAGATCTCGAATACCCAAAGAAAGCGTGGGATACGTTGGAGACCTTATTTACGAAAAAGAACGATGCTCGATTGCAGTTTGAAAACAAGTTTGTAAAAGTGGGGCGTATTCACCTTTCAATGGGATCGGCTTCCAACACCGTCTGTTAGTCTTTCTTCGCTATATCGCACCTATAGTACGAGTATAACATTCATTAGTCGGATGCACGATCCGGCTTAAGACCTTTAGTCTTATCATCTCGATGAACCTTTAGTTCATTATTTCTTTTTACTTTAAAACCTTTAGTTAAAAAGTAATTTTTTTCATAAACCTTTAGTTTATATTTAAATATCCGACGTTTCTTCTTCTTTAAGAAACGTATTTTCGTTATTATTTAAGTATACTCATTACACTTAAATAATATATTTTATAACAAAGAATAATCATATACATATATATATTCACATATATATTTTCATCTTTCTTTTCTTTATTTTATTTGTTATACATTTTCTCTCTTTTTATATTCATCGAGTATAATTCCGACTTAGGGCATTAAGCCGTTATAATATTTTATTATTATTTTGGGTCCGGCATTATGCCTACCTTGCTTGGCTTAATAATACCCTTCACACTCGGGCAGCACTTCGACGCTACTCGCTTTTCAACGTTCACTTGATCAACACTCCTTTCCGCACTTGGCACGTTTCTTGAGACACCTTTGGCACGCACTTCAAGGAACCATCGGATCGTCGGACAACACTTCCTTCTTGTTCGGGATGTCGGGGAGAGGCACGTAAATCGAGGTAACGGGCACGAAAAATGAGGTTTCGGGGCACGGTTATCGAGACGGATCGAAGACACGCTTTATGAGGTAGTGAGAGAGTTTAGAGAGAGAGTATGTGTGTGAAAATTTGGTGTGAAGAGACTGAATTCGTGGATGCCCTATTTATAGCCCAAACTGGATCCCATCGCGGTACTCGATGGGTTCCTTGGCTTCCCCATCGCGTACCGCGATATAGGGTTGCCGAATCAGCAGGTAGACCTGCCACGTGTCGACACGTGGCAGGCGCCGCCACACGTGGCAGAACGTGTTGCCACGTGGCAGTAGGCGTTGCCACCGTGCGCCACGTGGCACACGTGTCACGTTGTGTCAGACACCCCATCGAGGTACGTGATGGGTGTCTTTCTTGACCCTGTCGCGTAGCGCGATGGGTAAATATAACAGATTTTACATTTTAGTCCCTGGAGTTTGGAAATTGGCAGGATTGGTCCCTTGACTTTGGAAACTTGACATTTTTGGCCTGAAATTTACGTGATGTTACATCCTCCCCACCTTGAAATAAATCTCGTCCTTGAGATTGCTTTACGAGAACAAGTGGGGGTATTTCTTCCTCATTTCGGACTCGAGTTCCCAAGTATATTCGGGTCCTTGTCGGGAATCCCATCTTACTTTCACGATTTTCAATGTTCGTCTTTTAAGTTTCTTAGTTTTCGAATGTTCGTCTTTTAAGTTTCTTACGACGGACGTCAGCGTAACTCTTTTGGCAATCACGTGTCGTCTTAAGTCGTTCGCGGATTTGAAGAACTTTTTCAGTGGTTTCTTGGACTATTTCGGGTCCATATAATTGATTATCTCCAGTTTCAGACCAGCACACGGGCGTCCTACATTTACGACCATACAACGCCTCGAATGGTGTGGCTTGAATGCTCGAGTGATAACTATTGTTATACGAAAATTCCATTAGGGGCAAGTGGTCGTCCCAACTTCCACCCAAGTCTATCACACAAGCGCGGAGCATATCTTCCAACGTTTGGATTGTCTTTTCGCTTTGCCCATCGGTTTGTGGATGATAGGCAGTGCTATGGTTAAGCTTTGTACCGAGTGCTTGTTGGAAGCTTTTCCAAAAGTGAGACGTAAAACGACTGTCTCGATCAGAAATTATAGACAGCGGTACTCCATGCAAAGCAACGATGTTGTTCACATAAATACGCGCTAATCTATCCATTGCATACGATTCATTACTGGGTATGAAGTGTTCGGACTTTGTTAAACGATCCACAATTACCCATATAGCGTTATGTTGACGAGTCGTCTTCTGGAGTTTGGTTATGAAGTCCATGGTTATCAACTCCCACTTCCATACAGGAAGTTCGGGTTGCTGAAGCAATCCCGAAGGCTTTTGATGTTAAGCCTTGACTTTTAAACAAGTTAGTCATTTTGCAACATGCGAAGCGATGTCCTTTTTCATCCCATTCCACTAGTAGTTCGACTTAAGGTTTTGATACATTTTGTCACTACCGGGGTGCATCATATACTTGGACTTATGGGCTTCATTCATGATCTTCTCACGCAAGTCTCCAATGATCGGTACCCAAATCCGGTTTCCCATTCTAAGGATACCATCGTCACCTTTGACGAGCGAATCAATGGTGCCGTTGCGTTTTTCATCGGATATCTTGTTTTCATTAATCGCTTGAGTTTGAGCAGATTTGATTTGGTCAATAAGGTCGATTTTAAGTTCTAGCCTTAACGCTTGAACTCGTTTTGGCTTTTCGTGCTCTTTACGAATCAAGGCATCAGCCACAACGTTGGCCTTACCTTCGTGGTAGACAATTTCGCAATCATAGTAGTTTAGAGTTTCCATCTAACGTCGTTGGTGCATATTTAGTTCTTTTTGATCGAAGATATGTTTCAAGCTTTTATGATCGGTGTACACGATAAATCTTACTCCGTAGAGATATCTTAAGTGCAAAGATTATGGCGCCTAACTCTAGATCGTGAGTCGTGTAATTCTTTTCATGCACTTTGAGTTGACGAGAGGCGTAAGAGATTACTTTCTTGCGTTGCATTAGTACGCATCCCAAACCGGAATGGGACGCATCAGTAAAAACAACGAAGTCTTCGGTACCTTCTGGCAAAGCCAGTATAGGAGCTTGGGTAAGCTTTTGTTTAAGTATATCAAATGCCTCTTGTTGCTTTGTTCCCCATTTGTACTTGATGTTCTTACGAGTTAATGAAGTTAGGGGAACAACGATTCGAGAAAAGTTCTCGATGAATCTACGGTAGTAGCCATCCAATCCCAAGAAACTTCGGATCTCGGTTGGCGACTTTGGGACCTCCCACTTAGAGATAGCTTCAATCTTAGCGGGGTCCACTTGAATACCATTGACGTTGATAATGTGACCAAGAAATTGCACCTCGTGCAACCTAAACTCGCATTTCGAAAACTTGGCGTACAACTTCTCGGTCCTAAGGATTTCAAGTAAGGTTTGAAGATGATTTTCATGATCGTCCTTAGACTTAGAGTAAATAAGTATGTCGTCGATGAAAACGATAACAATTTTATCCAAGTAAGGCTTGCAGATACGATTCATCATGTCCATAAACGCTGTTGGCGCATTAGTAAGTCCAAACGGCATAACTGTGAACTCATAATGACCATACCTTGTTCGAAAGGAGGTTTTCGGAATATCTTCGGATTGAACTTTAAGTTGGTGATAGCCGGAACGAAGATCAATTTTAAAAAAGAAGCTAGCACCTTAAAGTTGGTCGAATAGATCGTCGATACGCGGAAGTGGATAATGATTCTTGATTGTCACCTTGTTGAGGGCTCGATAGTTAATGCACATCCGCATGGATCCATCCTTCTTCTTAACGAACAGTATTGGCGCTCCCCACGGTGATGAACTTGGTCGTATGAAGCCTTTCTCGAGGAGCTCGTCCAATTGTTTCTTTAGTTCCTTCATCTCGGTTAGCGCGAGGCGATATGGGGCTTTAGCGATCGGAGCAGCACCAGGAATGAGATCGATCCTAAACTCTACTTCACGATCGGGAGGAATGCCGGGGAGTTCGTCGGGAAATACATCGGCATATTCGGAAACAATGGGAACGCCTTTAAGTTCTTTGGGCTTTGATTCTTTGGTGACGTAGGCCATGAATGCTAAGCATCCTTGATTTAAACACTTGTTAGCTCTTATCATGGAGATTAGGGTAACTCGGCCCGCGTCTTTATCCCCTTCAATTCGAATAGTTCGTTTATCAGGGGCTTGAAGTTCAACGGTCTTGCTATTGCAAAGGATACGAGCATGGTTGTCGGATAACCAGTCCATACCCAATACAACATCAAAACCAGCAAGAGTCATGGGTAACAACTGAATAGGCAAAACATAACCGGCTAATAAGATTTTTCCATTTTCTAAAGCTTCGGTGATTTTAACAGTTTCGCCACTAGCGGTCTCGACGCTTAGAGTTTTATTGAGTTTGATTAAAGGTTCGTTTAATAGACTACAAAACTTATAATCTATAAAAATTAAGTTGGCACCAGAATCAAACAAGACTATAGCATATGCGTTGTTAACAAGGAACGTACCGGTGATAGTTTCCGGCATGTCGGCCGCTTTCTTTGTATCTAGGACGAAGACCCTTGCATTGCCATTTTTGGGCTCATTCTTTTGACCGCTACCACCCGCACCACCAGTTGCGGGCTTATTCTTGGGACACTCGAAGCTAAGATGCCCCATCTCCTTACAATTATAGCAGGTCATCTTCTTCTTCCAACAGTCGGCCGTAGCGTGGCCGGGTCGGTTACATGATTCACAGACTCGTGAGACAAAGTTGCATCTACCTCTATGATATTTCTTGCAAATTTTGCATTGAGGGATGCCGAGGCTGGAGCTAGACCTTCGTTGATCTTTACCCTTGAAACGGGTATCTCCACCCTTTCTTGAGTCATGTTTTGGTACAACCTTTCTATCTCCCTCCTTGTTGCGGATCATTCCGCCCATCAAGTACCCAGCCAACTCCATCGCGGAGTCAGCGGTTTGTGGCAAGTGCGATCTCACCATATCACGAATTTCACGAGGTAGTCCCCATATATAACGTGTAACTTTGCTGGACTCGGGGGTAACCAACTGGGGAACTAATCGGCAATACTCGTGAAATTTCGTGTTATACTCACGAAGGTTCGTTCCAACAACCTTGTGAGCCAAAAGCTTGGTTTGCATTTGGTCCGTTTCGTGTATCGGGCAGAACTTTGACATCATCAATTCTTTGAACTCGTTCCAGGACAAACTATACATCACCTCCCTTCCTCTACTCATCATCAACGTGTTCCACCACTCTAACGCTTCGCCTTTGAACATCAAGGCCGAATATTGTATCTTCTCCTCTTCCGTACATTTGCTCGTAATAACAATCGTCTTCATCTCTTCAAGCCACCTTACGGTATTGATGGCTCCCTTGTCACCGTGAAATTCTTTCGGTCCGTAATACTTAAAGTCTTTAAAGGAACATCCTCCTATCTTGAGTTTCTTAAATTCTTTACGAACCCCAATATCAGCGTTTGATTCATGCACACTCTCTTCCTCACGTGAAGGTCGAGTACGGGGTTTAGAAACAGATTTACGGGAAGGATTTTCGGATTGTGAGTGTTTTGTTTGAGAATATCTTGTTTGAGATCTAGATATTGATTCTTCTCTAACCGCATTTTTAACCATTTGTTGTATTTGTTTCAGATATTTATCGGGAATTAGTTCCTCTTTCTCGGGACCTTTTCCTTTCACTTCGCGTCTCTCAGCTTCCTTTTGGGAAAGCTCTCGATTATCACTATGTCGAGACATATTTTATCTTTTATTCTTTTTATCTGAAATTTTAACACATTTCTTTTCTTAATATACAAATTTATTTATTTCACATTCATATACATATCATAAATGATATGTATATTATTGTTACAACAAACTTATAAATCCTATCCTTATTACATATGATACACATATCATACAAACTATATTACACACATAACTTCATCTCTTAAACACACCATCTTCATTTTCTCAATCTTTCATAAACTTCTTCACAACTTTGGTAAGCTTGTTGCATTTGCGAAGAAGCTTGTCTCCCATCTTCTTCTTTTTCTTCTCATCAACATGAATCTTCTTCCTCAACTCATCTGTCTCTTGTAGGGCTCGATCCAAATGCTCTTCCAGTGACTGAGGCATGTCAGTCGGATACCCGTATCTTGGAGGTGGGTCGCGATAACCCATCATCACAATATCGAAGTGGTTTTTGGGACCAGGGTATGGAATTGCCGTCTCATTAGATTGGTAATTGAAGAAAGCATTGGCAGCCTCATTTTGCTCGCGGATTTCATTGGCCTGTTCCTCAATGGATGGAATCTTGCCTTGGTATGGTGGGAAACTTGATGACGCCTTACCCTTGAGTTCCTGGAGAAATTTCATGTATGGATCGACAGAACCATAGCTTGGGGTGGAGTGTTGTTCTTCTTCCGGTGTGGTTACTTCATTTGGATTGTCCGGATATTCTTCGGGGTCGGTTTCCTCTTCCGGTTCCTCTTCTAATTCTTCTTCTGGTTCCTCCTTGGTCATTGCCGGCATGTGAATCTTCTCGTATGGCATAGTCACCCTCATCTTGGGTTTGCTAGATGATCCTTCCTTGTTGATGTGAGAATTGGCAGTATCCATAGTTGAAGTGCCGGTATACCACCTTCGTTGATCGGAGTGGCATTGCATTCAGTCGGATGAAGAAGATTTCGGTTCCTCCTTGATTGGTAAATTGGAGAGGAAAGGGTATGAAGGATGAGGATTTGGTAGTAAATGTGTTGGACCTCCGGATGGATGATAAGTGGGAATCTCAGTAGGATGATACGTCGGTATTTCGGATGGTTAGTACATTGGAAGGCTTGATGGATGATAGCTTGAATGCCTTGGGGGTTGGTATACTTCATGTGGAGTGTTGTCTAGGTGGTAGATTGGACTTGGGTTGGGGTTTTGTTTGTGTTCTTCGTTGAAGAATGATTCAGAGTAATCTTTACTCATGACGCCTTGTGGAAATTTGTAATATTTCTTTGCTCTTCTTACTTCCTTGTCATAATATTCCATTAATTCTTCATAAGTCATCTTTTGGGTGGTATAGATTGTAGAGAGGGAAATAAGGGTTACCAACCAATCTTATCCCTATTCAAATAAACAAGTAAATATTTCCTATGCTTGAATCGAAGCTTAGGTATTGTTTTATGATACCCAATTCGCTAAGATCGATGGCTCTGATACCAACCTGTCACACCCCCACTCTACGCCTAGGGGTATGATCCATAGTTGGTACCATGTTTGTAAATAAATCAGAGTTGCGGCTTAATGCGGAAGTCTTTATAAAAACATAAGGATCATATTTATAAAATATTTACAATACAAAAGTCGAGACGAAAGTCTCGATTAGTTTTTACTTTTTTATAAGTTTACAAAACCACCATATTTATATTTACACAAAATTATCCGAGCCATCGAATTCATGAGCTTCTTCGTCTCTCAAGCTCTATTCATGATTACCTGCAAAATGTAAATAAAATACGTCAGCAACGAATGCTGGTGAATATGCTGACGCAAAATATTTTCTTTACTTAATTACCCCTCGAGACCACGTAAGTCTCGGCCCATCTTGGCTTAGGAATAATCAAGTTAAAACAATCATCATAAACTCGAGTCTCTGCACTAGGTCACCTCAGCGAAACACCGCAGCGTTTATGACATAACTTAGGTACCATAAATATACACATGGCCATTCCCCACTCGGACGTAACTTAGGTTCGGCCCATCGTGGCTGGAGGTCGTGACCAAGCGTGGTGCGATGTGCCCACCGCGTTCCACATATGTAAGGATCCAGACAAACGTATACCATAACCTGAGGGCTGTCTTATACTCTTATTTATAATGTTTTTAGAAACACGAAGCCCCATGTAAAGTTTTACACATAACACGTTTGTTTGTTTGAAAACAAGTTTGTAAAAGTGGGGCGTATTCACCTTTCAATGGGATCGGCTTCCAACACCGTCCGTTAGTCTTTCTTCGCTATCTCGCACCTATAGTACGAGTATAACATTCATTAGTCGGATACACGATCCGGCTTAAGACCTTTAGTCTTATCATCTCGATGAACCTTTAGTTCATTATTTCTTTTTTACTTTAAAACCTTTAGTTAAAAAGTAATTTTTTTATAAACCTTTAGTTTATATTTAAATACCCGACGTTTCTTCTTCTTTAAGAAACGTATTTTCGTTATTATTTAAGTATACTCATTACACTTAAATAATATATTTTATAACAAAGAATAATCATATACATATATATGTTCACATATATATTTTCATCTTTCTTTTCTTTATTTTCTTTATTATACATTTTCTCTCTTTTTATATTCATCGAGTATAATTCCGACTTAGGGCATTAAGCCGTTATAATATTTTATTATTATTTTGGGTCGGGCATTATGCCTACCTTGCTTGGCTTAATAATACCCTTCACACTCGGGCAGCACTTCGACGCTACTCGCTTTTCAACGTTCACTTGATCAACACTCCTTTCCGCACTTGGCACATTTCTCGAGACACCTTTGGCACGCACTTCGAGGAACCACCGGATCGTCGGACAGCACTTCCTTCTTGTTCGGGATGTCGGGGAGAGGCACGTAAATCGAGGTAACAGGCATAGAAAATGAGGTTTCGGGGCACGGTTATCGAGACGGATCGAAGACATGCTTTATGAGGTAGTGAGAGAGTCTAGAGAGAGAGTATGTGTGTGAAAATTTGGTGTGAAGAGACTGAATTCGTGGCTGCCCTATTTATAGCCCAAACTGGATCCCATCGCGGTACGCGATGGGTTCCTTGGCTTCCCCATCGCGTACCGCGATATAGGGTTGCCGGGTCAGCAGGTAGACCTGCCACGTGTCGACACGTGGCAGGCGCCGCCACACGTGGCGACACGTGGCGGACGTGTTGCCACCGTGTGCCACGTGGCACACGTGTCACGTTGTGTCAGACACCCCATCGCGGTACGCGATGGGTGTCTTTCTTGACCTTTTCGCGTAGCGCGATGGGTAAATAAAACAGATTTTACATTTTAGTCCCTGGAGTTTAGAAATTGGCAGGTTTGGTCCATTGACTTTGGAAACTTGACATTTTTGGCCCGAAATTTACGTGATGTTACAATATCCTTGCCGGACAAGAAGCCTTAGCAAAACAGATAGCCGGTGTGTCAATTAAAACCGAAAGCGAAGCCTTGTATGTCGGAAGGAAGGAGAAGCATCGGTTCAACAAAAATAAGAACCGAAACGACGAGAAAGGCAAGGGTAAATATTGGGAGAACGAGAAACGTGAACGATCGAAAAAGAGAGAATGGAACCGAAAGGGTCGAGATGACAATTCTGAAAAAGATTCATCAGACGAAGAGAACCGAGACAAGGAATCAAGGTACCAACAAAAGCAGTTTCCGTTTAGGTGCCATAACTGTGGACAAAAAGGGCACATGGCAAAATACTGCCGAGAACATGAGGAGGAAGGTAATGCAGCTGTTGTTAGAGAAGAAGAACTGTAGGATGTGGAGGCTAATATGGCCGAGGTTCAAGGAAAATACACAGTTTATACCATATTCAAACCGAATCTGGTAGATGAATGGTTTGAAGAAGGCTCCTGTTGGTGGACAAGTCAGGAAGCAATGCCAGAGTCGAATCAGTTAAAGGTAACCATGGAATCATCTATTATAATTTTGAATATAGATGATGAGGAAATTATGGTGGAAGAAGAAAGTACGGTTGATCAAGACGTAACCGTGACAATAACCGAACAGGATGAGAATGAAACCGTGTTGAATGAAGTGCACGAGGAGATAGTTATCTTTTATTTATTATTAAATAAATTAGAAGTCTAGTTTAATTATGTTTCCTAGTTTGAGTAGGATTAGAAGTGTGGGTGTTATATAAACCCATCATAAGTTTCTTTTGTTTAGTGTAGAAAGAGTCGAAAGTATTTGTTCTTGTTTCTTATTAATGAAAAGAGTCGCATAAACGTTTTATGCAAAATCGTGTTTGGTGTTCTTGATTCACTTGTCTAAGGTTTAACAATGCCTCCCATGTGTTTCTAACTCAATTCTTGTGTGTGTAATGCGTATCCAGGAGGAACTTATCAATAGTCGAATGATAAATGTTAAGACCTTGGTCAATAGGGGCTCATATAGTCATATTGAGCCATTGAAGTGATGTTCATGAGATCATGTACAAAGGCATGAACTTAATGAACAACAATGGCAACGTCATAACAAATGCATGTTAAGATGCACAATAAAAAACTATGATGGAGAGTAGAGTAATACAAGTGCACCAATATGTAATAATTCATCTATATGTGTAATTTCAAGAAAGAATGTCATAATCAAACGATGGTTGAGAAAGAAACAAATCGGCCATCGATCGAGTAACAAAAAAATTATAGGAAATAAAAAGTTGGCACCGGTCATCATGTTCATGTCTTATGTATTTTTTGTTTTCATTCTATACGCTACGAGTAACTAAACTTCTTTGTATCATCGAAGTTTAGATGAGTTTTTTTATTGTTTGACTCAGGCCCGGCTCGTGGGTCAGCATTTTAAAGGTAGGGCTTAATGGTCGGTTAATTTGTATATGTTTTAGTTCGTTTATTATTTAGTTTTAACTGTTTATTCTAGAACTATCGATACTTCATACGTGTATTATTGGATTTCAGGTCACATGCGTTAAAGTATTCAATATGGACCTGTTGTGACACGGAATGAAGACCCGGGATGTCCAGCACGCAAAACGATGACATTTGTTGAAGTTGGCTGTAGCAGAACCCATCGCGGTACGCGATGGGTGTGTTGAGGGTCCCATCGCGTACCACGATGGGACATAAATGAAGCTTTGACTTTTTGGTCAATCGCGGTACGCGATGGGCCATAGAAGACCCCGTCGCGTACCGTGACGGGTGTGCAGACGGGAAATTTTGGTTATTATCATATTTTTCATCATATGAAACCCTAACTTCGTTTTTGACAACCAAGAGGCGATTTCCAGCAGTCCTATAGGCGATTTCCACTATCCTAGCTCGTGTCAAGATCCTACATATGATTTCTATCATCCATATCGAAGATTCAATGATGTCTAGGCTCGGCTAATCTCCTAGAGTCGCACCCGGGATGTATAGTTTGTAACCTTTTAAAGTTTTTCTCATATGATTAAGAATACTTATGTTTTGTTATTGATGATTAATATATGATTATTGATATTTAATATTTCTGTGTGTTCGGTCGGTTTAGGTTTACGTTGGTCTGAACGATCTGTTACCAGTTGCTAGATAATTAGTCATATAACTGTTTGGTTAGATTGAATACGATAAAACGTACAATTACCCTTAACTGGGTCACACTGGGAAGGACTGTTTGATAACCAGTGCTGTGTGTAAAGTAATTGTTGACGTCTAAGGTTTTGTCTGGTTATCAGTTTTCAGTTAATCGTTAATAATCAATCTGTTGGGTTGCATGAGATACTGTTTGGTTGTTTACTTGAATTACTTGGTGTGATTTGCTTTGTTAACTGTTTACAATTCGCTTGTTTGTTCGTTGCTTAGTTCTATAAACTCATTTTAATTGCTTGTGTGATCAGCACTACAACTCGTTACTTCATAATATCACATTTGTGCACGAATTGCATTGACCACATACCCCTTGTGATACGATACCCTACTTGCTCTAACTATTTAGAATAATTAGGTTTTTGATTGACTTAAACGACGGTCATCAGGGCTTCAGGCCCAGTATGTATTAAAGCCCCATTTAAAAAAATTGGGCTTGTGTGTTATTATTAAGCTGGCTTTCTGATGCAATTTGAAGCTGGGTTTTTTAATTGATGTAAGAATCAGTTAGTTTAACTAATTTAGGTGACGTGCTGACAATCAAAGCTGATTCCAACGCATCTAGTAAAGCTAGAAACGTTAACTTAATATAAACATATTTAATTTATACACATGCAAAAAATATATAAAAATAGAAAAGGCATCGGTTTTAGAGCTCGCTTTAAGTCTCCGTAAAGGTTGAGCCGGCCTTGGTTTGACTCGAATGTTTGATTGAATTATGAACCTTTGTTGACTTAAGTAAAGTTTTAGTTTGTACTCTTATGACGTGTATGATTGTCTGCTGTGATTGATCATGTTTATTATTTGCGTGGTTTTGATAACCGAGTGTTGTTAGGACTACCTTAATGTTGTTGACTGCGTGTTGCAATCCATGGCTTGAACTAGATTCGGTGATAGATGAATTTGAGGATGTAGTTGGTCGGTTGATTAGATGAGCTGTAGTAGGATTAAATCTAAGTAAAACGATTCTATAATTTATTAAAACCTTTCCTAGGCTTTGCTTAACTATATATATATATATATATATAGGCTTACTAATGTTTTCTTGTCGATTTTTTTTCTTTACTCATTTTTGATGTGAAACCATTACATATATTTTGTCCTTTCACTTACGTGACGGTGCGTTTTTCATTTTGTAATTAAAAGTTAAAAGAAAAGAGCAAAAGTAAAAGCAGACGATTCCCAACCAACAAACTTTACTCCACTGTTTATGATCCAAGAATTGAATAGCGATGGAGGAGAAGGATATTGATTACTTTCTGGTGCCTTTTGGTTTAGCGATCATGATCGGGTACCATATATGGCTGGTTTACACGGTCATCAAACACCCAAGACAAACTGTTATGGGCCTTAATGCTGAGAGTCGTTATCAGTGGGTCTTCTCTATGATGGCTGTTAGTCTTCTTCTATCTTTTTCTTTAACTGGCTGGTTTACACTTTACTCTAATTTGCAGTCAACGTCTCTGATTCTTTGACCTTTTTTGATCATTTGCTAGATTTTAGTTGAATTTTGACTTTCAAAGTCAAAACATACTAAACTTGTTATTTGGGTTGTTTACTTTTGAATGTAATTAGAATGGCCTTCACTTAGAAAGTAGGATTGCGCGTTAAACCGCTTTGACTTTATTTCTTTTTTTTTTTTGTAAAAATCGAACTTAACTTATGGTTCGGTTTAGGTTTCGCATGTTATAGAAAAGGCAAAACAAACTGAATTTATAGATTTTCAGTTTCTTTTTTTTTATTTTAAGTAACTTATTAGAATTTTTAATAAATATGTAACTTAAATATATTTTATGTCAGATGGCAAAAAAAATTCGGCCCAAAGCTTTCAAGGTAAAATGGCAAAATCGAAAAAATCGAAACCAAATGGTTTTCAAAAGTTGAAAAAAAGGTTTCAATTTAATCCAAAGCTGTTGTCCAAAACTGACTGAAACCGAACCATACACACCTCCACTCGAAAGTCAAATTTTGTTGTCAATTTTGAAATTAAGTAGAGAGATTGCGGATTGGATCTACTATTTGACATTAGAATAACAACTTTAATTGTTGGTTTTAAGGTCTTGTTTAATTGAGATGTTACCATTCTAGATGAATAGTATTACCTCGGTGTTCGATCCAGAAAATTACCGTTTTGCCCTTGTTTAGGATTAATTTCATATATACTCTGACCAACTTGAAAATTTTCATATATACCCAATCAAAACTAAAAATATCATGTATATCCAACCTTAAATATTTACCTACTGAATAGTGAATAATGACCATTTTACCACGTTTCTTATATTTGTGTTGACCCTGTGTTTTTTATTTGGATTTTGATCAACATATGAAGTTTTAGAAAAAGAATGGGTAAAAAAATATTAAGCTAAAAGTAGGTAAATAAAAAAAATTGAAGTTAAAAACGGCCATATAAGAAATTTTAAAGTATTAGAAAAATAAGGCTAAAATGGTCATTTATTAGTTTTTTTTTTTAAATAAATTGGGTGCATTTGATATTTTAACTAGGGCATATATGATATTTCCAAGTTTATTGGGGGTACATATAAAATCGTGGTTGAAAATGAACTTTTTGCATGTTCTTGAATACAGGATCCACTAAAGAACGGTGTGTTAGCGGTCCAAACTATTCGCAACAACATAATGGCATCGACTCTTCTAGCCACAACCGCGATCACTTTAAGTTCAATACTAAGCGTTTTTGTGAGCAGCTCTTCAAACACGAACCATGCTTCACAATTGGTATACGGAAACAAAACCCGACTCTTATCATCAGTAAAATACTTTGCTATCTTGCTCTGTTTTCTCGTCGCATTTCTTTGCAACGTGCAATCAATCCGATACTATGCTCACGTTAGCTTCTTGGTCACGGTTCCTACATTTATAGACCAAAGAGAACCTAAAAATTATGTTGCTAGGAACTTGAACCGTGGAAGCTTGTTTTGGTCTATCGGGTTGAGAGCGTTTTACTTCTCGTTTCCACTGTTTTTGTGGATATTTGGACCGATACCTATGTTCGTGTGTTGCATTATCATGTCGTTCGTGCTTTATTTCTTGGATACGACTACTAGTTTTACTAGGAATCTTCATAGTTATTCGATGAGAGAGAAGACCGAAGAGAACGACAACGAGGTTGTTTAAAATCAGTTATTGTTAGTTTTGTAACATGTTGATGGAGTAGTATTGTAAATGTTTATGCCTAGTAAACATTTATGCCTAGAAGTGTTATTGAATTAATAAATGTTATTGTACACACATCTTTCTTTAGTCACTTGTATGAAAACGTGTTGTTTGCCCGGTTGTTAGCAAACTAAGTAGGGTTGTTTAATGGGTCACTCAACCTAAATCATCATTAACAATATGGGCTGTAATGGATATTTATATAATCTAATCCATATAACATGTGATATTGTCGGTTATGTGCACGTACTGTCCCCAACAAATTATAAAAATTCTGAGCCTGGGGTGAGTAAAAGAAAGGGCAATTAAAACATAAACTCAATGACTCCTGTATATAACTAAAATAATTTGATAGCAATAAACATAACATAGATATAGTAACCATTTATAATTCGTGAAGTTTTCATAGCATTTTTAAATAGTTATACAAATCATGAAGCTTTCATAGCATTTTTGGAAGTAAAGTTGTTGATTAACTATTTATAATTCATACTCTCAAATACCACGTTCTCAATTATGTGATAAATAATTTGACAATCTTATGGACACTTCCAAAGCCCAATTCAAAACAAAGGAAAAATTAAATAATAAGCAACTTACTAAAAAAGAGTCTCATATTAAACATAGAGAAAAGTTTAAAACTTACAAATGACTCATCTAGGATTTAACTCAAAACCTTTAACTAACGCAATTTTCATTGCGTCAGAAAGTTATTTTATTGCCTTTTGTTTTAAACAAAATGTATATATAAAATATAAACTTTTAAACAATTTTGGACACCCGGGGAGAGCGGGCCCTGTGCGATTACCCATCCACGCATGGGCCGATCCGGCCCTGATCATGGCTCAACAAGTTGCCTTATATCTTTTTTTTTCTTTCGTTTTGTCTTTTAGTTTTCATGATTTTATGTGTTTGTTTTTATAGAAGTCACTATTAACAAATTAACAGTCTCAAGTTGACAAGTAATTACCATTATACATGGAAATGAACTAATTTATAGAAAAAAAGTGTTGATACACATCTTAACCAAAATGCAACAATGGTCCCATAATTCATTAAGTAAAAATTTATGTGAATTTTATTATCCCAAAAGATAGCACATAAAAAGAGTTACACATAAAGATCCGCAAAGTAACAAACACCACCAATCAACACACTGTTATCTCATTGTGATACTGCAAGCCAAGTACTACAACGTTTATCATATCAACATTTTAGTGACCACTTGCACAAGTTGATACTAGTCCGGGCTATGCAGGCTGAGTTTTGTGTGTAGCATTTATTAACTACTGTTGCCAGTAGCCTTTGCCAATGAGGTAAAGTTAAACCTGTAAACATAAACAAAAAAACCAGTTCAAGCAAAAACATTAATTAATTATGTTTCCATTAAATATAAAACTACCTCATAATTGGCTTTTTCTGTGCTGCAGCGGCATGCGTTGCCCTCGGCAGAGGCACGACAAGTTCGGGTGCCTAAATACAAAGTTTAGAAATAAAAAGAAGGTCTAAGTGTTATGAAATATAACGAACCGTGTAATGAAAACACGTAACATTACTAACCTAAGTAAATGTATGTACTAATTAGAAAAACTAACCTCAAGCTCTTCTAAGCTCTCATTCACAGAACTAGCTACTTCTTTAACAGTTGAATGTTCCATGTCGTTTTCTTTTAAATACTTATTTTGAAAACTATCATCAAGTTCTTCTAGCTCCTCAACTTGTTGACCTAATTGACCACTGATATCTTCACTCTTTTGGTCCAAACTCTCATTTTTGACTCCCGATGTCCCCGCTTGATCGTTGACATTAATACCCTCGGGACCAACAGTAGGCACATCATTTCTCAACTGCTCGGGAGTGCTCAACTTGGTCAACTCAGTCAATTTAGTCAACTCGTCCTCCTCCTCTCGTTTGCGTTTCCTTGTATCATCATCACCCGGTCCATCAACAACATTAACATCAACTGAAGTTGCTGCATCCACACTGCTGGCAGCACTTGTGTCTGGGGCCTGCCTTTCTTCCACACTTGGTCGAGCGGGCCGTGCAGGTCGAACACCACCAGGAAAAACAAAAGCAGGAATGTCTCTACGCTTTATGTGAGTTACACTTATGCCCATTCCCGGCTTCCATGAAATATATGAACCAACATTACCTTTAAATTCTTCAACTGTCGCCCGTATATCAAACTTCTTGGCTTCATTCACAGGCACACCCTCTTTTCTTTGAAGACCTAAAAAGTAACTGCAGTGACATGGATTTAACTTGTCTGGAAAGTCACCTGGATGTGGGTGGCACAGCAGTAATTTGAAGGTGTCTCTTTCAATCTACATTCATAGGGGCATAAAAGTCAAAAGTTGAAAAGTGATGTATCTTTTCTCCATTTTTATTAAAAAAATAACTAATGTGCTATGATGACAAAATCTTCAAATACACGTTTTGGCAGGTATGCTTTTTTGACCATCTGTTTTTCAGTTAAAAACCTTTTACCAACCCATTTAAGAATTAAGATTAAACACAAACGGACCAAAAAAACACAGACATGAGCATGTTCATTCATTTAACTTTAACCGAACAAACGATTAAACATGAACAATTGAACAATCAACTGCGAATGTTGTTCGTTTGTTAACTGTATAAGCAAACGGTTGATGAACTAACCTAACTGAACGCAGATGAACAAACATAGCTGAGCTAAGACTAATGGGAAAACAATTTGTTAGGCCTAAAGATTAATAAAACTCGACTAACTTGTAATGAGCCAAAAGATTAAAAATGAATACACTAGCGAATGTAAAACAACAAAACTTAAATAAAAGCTATAATGCATCACCTTAAATACAAGGTAGCGTATGCGGGATTCAACCCATCCTTTCCAATTCATCATATCTTCATCACACACTGCAACTATATCTATCTGAAGATAATTCTTGTATGCTTCAAAAAAACGATGTGGCTCAAACAATTCAAGCCAACTACCATTATTTAACACCATAGCCTACGGTTCAAAACAAAATTATAAGTGACCGCGCATAACAAACCAACTCAAAAACAAAATCAAAAGGTAATGAAAGTTTAGCTAAATATTAATACCTCACAAACCTCATGACCCCTCTTAAACTCTTCAGTCATTATTCGTAAAGTACTTGATGACACGTTATAGCTGGAGTTCATGCTAGGATAAGCCGGAGTAATAATTGGCATTAAATGATATTTATCTTTAGGGTTTTTTCTAGGATCCCAAATTTGCAACCCAAGTGATCCTTCCTCAATAGCACAGAGCATTACTGGATTTGGCCATCGCCACTGAGTGTAGACCCTAAAGAACCGAGAAACTAGCATATTTGGCAGTGCATTAGGGTACAGTTGGCAAATGCGAGCAACAAGCAAAGCCCAGTTTATGCCACCAAGAAATCCTGCAACCTGATCATCAAAATTGAGAAGATGCCTCAAAACTACAAAATTATATTGTAACAATCAAACTTCAAATGTCGATTATCTGAAAATAATATCATACATTTGAATAAACGCCCCTTCGTTTGGCCCAAAACCTCATGCATCTTAGTGTTGTGCGGAAATTCTGCAAACCCAAAAAAACAATGAAATGTACGGATAGAACTAATAACTTGTATATATAATCACATAAAAAATGGAAACAACTGTGAAAACCTGAATATTAGGCACTAAAGACAGGATCTGATCAGTAACTCTGCATCCATTAAGACTGCGAACAGTTTTATCATCGGCGTTTTGCAGTATTGAGTCTTGAGAAATATCCAAATCCTGAAATATACAACTCATTAGCAGCCGACCTGTTAAACATATGTGCTATGTCACCATCAAATTTAACAAACAAATCTTATGTTTCATCCACTTACATCAGGTATAACCCAAAGTGAAAGTCTTGCATACAGAAGATCTATTGAAACCCCATTCAGCTTAAATCTCATCACGGGGACATGAGCATCGGGTACAGGATGCAATTCTGTTACATCAGGCATCTCCAAAAGCATTCTTTTAAGTTCGCCAAAGAAATCCTCCTGTAAAAAAATAAAACATTAGTAAGTTGTGTTGACTATACATCAAGGTTAACAAAATTTACAAGATTAGTAAACCCTATAGAAGATATTACATCTCGATCTGCATGCCTTGGTCCAACACAGAGTGTATCAATATCCGCACCAGGTCCATGTACCTATAATATACAGAATGTAGACAAGGTTGAGTTTCATTCAGATATCAATGTATAAATTAGAGGTGGCAATGTGAGTGGGTTGGGTTGGATTTGGGTGATGGGTCAGGATGGATATGGGTCAGGATGGGTATGGGTCAGGATGGGTATTTAAAATAGAGGGTTAGGATGGATATGGGTCAAGATGGGTAAAGCTAACCCATCTTGACCCAAGTGAAGGTTGACATACAAAGGGTTTTAAAAACCCCTCAAAAGAATATTCAAAAAAACTATTAAAAAAATAATAACTCAAAATATAAATAAAATACGCAAAATGTAAAATAACTAAAATGTTTCCCACGTCATCCTCGTTCATTAAAAAAAAAATCGTTTTTTACCAGTTCAGGTTCGAGTTTTTCAGGGTTTGTTTTCGGTTCGGTTTTGTTTTTTTTTTCATTTCGGTCAGTGTCGGTATCTGCTCGGTTTCAATGATTTCGGTTCAATTTCTCGGTTTTTTCGGTTTCAGTGTTGTTTTGTTTTAGTCAGTTTTTTCGGTTTCATTTCGTTTCAATTCATTTTGTTTTATTTTGGTCGGCTACGTTTCAGTTTCTTTGTTTTGTTTTGGTAAGCTTTTTGATTGCATTTCGCTTTTTTTTGTTTCGTTTTGGTTAAATTTTCGGTGTCATATCGGTTTTTTTTGTATCGTTTTGGTCGTTTTTTCTATTTCGGTTCAGTTTCGTTTCAGTTTTTTTGTTTCGTTTTGGTAAGCTTTTTGATTGCATTTCGCTTTTTTTGTTTCGTTTTGGTCAGATTTTCGGTGTCATATCGTTTTTTTTGTATCGTTTTGGTCGTTTTTCTATTTCGGTTCAGTTTCGTTTCAGTTTTTTTGTTTCGTTTGGTCGGTTCGGTGTTTTGATTCGTTTTGGTCCGGTTTTTAAATTGCATTTAGTTTTTTTATGTTTCCTTTTGGTCAGTTTTTCAGTTTCAATTCAGTTTTTTTGTTTCGTTTCGGTCGTTTTTCTATTTCGGTTCAGTTTCGTTTCGGTTTTTTTGTTTCGTTTTGGTCGGTTCAGTGTTTTCGTTTTGTTTTGGTCAGCTTTTCAGTTGCATTTCGCTTTTTTTCTGTTTCGTTTTGGTCAACTTTTCGGTTTCATATCGGTTTTTTTTGTTTCGTTTTGGTCGTTATCTATTTTGATTCAGTTTTGTTTCGGTTTGGTCTATTCGGTGTTTTTGTTTAGTTTTGGTTAGCTTTTTGGTTGCATTTCGCTTTTTTAGTTTCGTTTTGGTCGTTTTGCTATTTCGGTTCAGTTTCGTTTTTGTTTTTTTTGTTTCGTTCTAGTCGGTTCGGGGTTTTTGTTTCGTTTTGATCATTTTTTGGGCTACGGATGAGTTTTGTTTCGCACGTGATAGCTTGGGTATTTTGAATTAGATAAATTTTGGATAACTTGGATATTTTGTTTTGACCCATTCTAACCTATAAATGAATCTCACTTGTATATTTCCAACCCATCCTGACCCACTTGAAGAATTTTTATGATCCATCTTAACTCATTTAACTTTTAAAATTTATCCATCTTGACCCAAAACAATCCATTTGGGTTGGGTTTGCCACCCTTAGTATAAATACACTCAATAAGCAATGATTTAGCAAAAGATACATCAAACAAGCAAAACCTAAAAGACTACAACAAACTAAAAATCAAATAGAAGTATAACAAGAAAAAGAGCACGTGATAGAAAGAAGAAAAGTGCATGCCCGATGTAAGGTTATACCAATAACCAAAGATAAGCATCAAGCAATTATTCCTTTCTTTTAGTTACACATGAAATCCAAATGAGCATGCATGGCAATACAAAGGCGTATGCTTTTGGCCATTGTATATACTTTTTGACTGATTCGACTACCCCAAACTAATGCAAATTCCAAGTATGAAGAAAGAACAAAAAATCTTGAACTGTTGATCAGGCCCAAAGATTTAAGTGAAATAACAAAACTTGATCAAAAAGTGAATGGGTCATAGTGTCATACATGTGGTCTACTCTGACATAATAAACATGGATTAATCTAAATCGAGTCTGAGTGATAACCTTGGTATTAAAAAAAATACATGTTCCACTCTATTAAAGAGAGTATATTAGTTAAGGTTATTGTTATTAATAATGACATAACAATTAACAATAACTAACATGTATTTTTTTTAATACCAAGGTTATCACTCAGACTCGATTTAGATTAATCCATGTTTATTATGTCAGAGTAGACCACATGTATGGATAAAAGCATTTGAGACTTGAACCCAACTAGAGAAAGAGACGCAAATAAGTTTAATTCAGCAAAAGAAGATCCTAATAAACCTAAAACAACCACAGAACTCACAAAGATTTAAGCTGAGATAACAAACTTAATTAGAAACTAACAAAACTTAAAAATATAGACTATTGATGAATAATCTAGATGAAGTAAAGTGAAGCGATGCATATGGGCTTTGGTGTCCTAAAACGAAAACACAATGCAACTGTGGAAGGCAAAATAGAATTAAACCTTAACTAAGGAGGGGTTAAACAAGAAAAATCAGAAAAAAAGGAACATAAAAAAAGCCAGATAGCAATATAAGAATTTAATGAAGTTAAAACAATCTATCGATTCATACAAATTTCAGTTAAAAATAAGAAAACCACTGGAAAGTAAACGACCTTAAATATAGACAAGATGATGCAAATAGAGCTTTGGTAGCCCAAATTAAAACTAAATGATAAGAAAATCTAGCTAAAAAGAGTTAAATCTAAACAAAGAGGGATAACAAGAAAAATCACATAGACTTGAGTTGAAAAGACAATCAGAAAATAAAGATGTCTTAAATATAGTCTAATGATGTAACATACAAAAATTAATCAGAATAAAATCTGAAAAGTGAGATAAAAATCATCTATTACCAGTTTCACGTGCCACATATGCATTTCAGAAAGGCTACAGCTAACAGCAGGTGTTGTAAAGAACATGAGATGAACATTTAAACCATAAAACAAAACTACTGAGAATAATCCTCATACCCCAAGACGATAGGATCCAAAGGTGAAAATTTTAGCATTCGCTTCCTGTACAAGCTGTTCGTTTAACCCCCTTGCACGGCTTACTTTTTTCACCCAAACTTTTACAATCTGGTCAATCAAACAACACGAGAGCAACAGTAAAGCATACAATGAAAACCACCAAACCACAAAATTCAAACTGGAAATATAATTCAACCTGATCAAGCCGCCCTAAAACCTCTTCCCTACGTATGGCCTCCTCATGACTCTCATATAGACCAGCTTCAGCCAAAAACTATGCAAAGTAAAGAAGTGGATGATTGAGTACTTGAAGAATCGAAAAACAATATGTCAACGATTCTTGAACGTGAAAGGAAAACACAACCTGTTCAAGTTCTTTGGTCTTGATTACATCAAACTCGGTTGGCCCACCCAAAGATATGGGCTCTGTGATGCCCAACCTTTGACCATTTTTCTGATTATTAAACCCTTGGCTACCCATATCTTGTAAATTTCAGAAATTTCTCAAAAGAATATGAGTCTGCTATTAACAAAATTACTGTAAAAAACTTAAATTCTCCCCTAGTTTTGAACCCAAAACCCAGGTAATACACGAAATAAGAAAACAAATCACAAAACACCACAATATATCTTCCTTAATGTACAGTATGTCTCAGGCCATTATAAATTAGCCAGTGCTACAACACAAAAAGACCTCAAAAAATAAATCACACAAAAAAACCTAATTAAATTGCTCTCTTTTATATTTATTGATGTAATATAGCTATTAAGAACAAACCCTAGCTCTATGAAATCGATCGAAACAAACAACTTCAGGTGATCAACAAAAGTGAATAGCAGCGTCCTTTTCGAGCAATCTTTTGTAACTCTTCAACATAACAATCGAACCACGATTCAATCGATAGATATCTTTTAATTCATTCACCTACAAAAAAACCGGAAAATTGTCTGAGATCGTTCCAAAAACAAATAGCAAAGATGAACAAAATACAAACGGAATAGTGATTACGTAACCGTGAATTCACAATTTTAACCTAATAGAAGAATGCTCAACTTTAACCAAAGAAGATAATACACAAATTTAGCCTACTCGGAGAATTGGTGAATTTAGCCTAATCGGATAATACGCGAATTTAACCTAATCAGAGAATACCGAACTTTAACATAGTCGAAACTTAGGTAATTTTAACCTAATTAGACAATACAAGATTTTAACCTAATCAAATAACACACGAATTAAACAACCTAATCAAATAACACACGAATTAAACAACCTAATAAGAGAATACACGAATTTAACAATAGGCGAATTTAACCTAATCTAATCAGAAAAATATGCGATTTTAACCTAATCAAATAATACACGAATTTAACCTAATCAGAGAATACGTGATTTTAACCTAATCGGATAGTATGCGAATTTAACCTGATCAGATAATACGCGAATTTATACGTAATTTAACCTAATCAGAGATACGTGATTTAACCTAATCGGAGAACATGTGATAAATTGAGGCGGTGAAGGTACCTTCAAACGGCAGCGATTAAACTGCCGGAATTACTAATTCTGAGTTCCGATGAGTTTGCGATGACGTCGGAGATTAACACCGAGTCGGTTTTGGTTTGTATGTTTCCAGAATTCCACCACCGCAAATGCAGTGAACAAACCACGAAGATAACCGAACCCAACTCCCTACATGATATCTTCCCTTTTATTATATCAATAGCACCTAACTTCTCTTTTATTATATCTTTCATCCCTTGGTTATGGTTGATGACGTGTCACGTTAACAGTTAATGCGGTTACGGAATATTGTAACCGGAAAGTTATCAAAATGACCCATTTTAGGTCGTCCCAATTCAATCGTGGCAATGAGATTTACGTGCCAACGACATGATGACATGTGGGGTCCAATCGTCGAAGATGAGTTTGGATGCATATGTGTCAGTTTTTTATCGATCTTTTAAAAATAATCGTTGCCTGCAGAATCTTATCGCCACGGTTGGATTGGGACGGGCTATTTCTACAATTAAGCAATAATGAGGGACATTTTTAAACCATTTCTCCTAAAATAGGTCATTTTGAGAATTTTTTCGTATTGTAAGTTTGTAACACCTCAAAACCTCAATCCATTACTTATTTTAGTTACATAAAATAACATTATTTTAAATAATAAGTCTTGTTGCTATGGGTGCGGAATTGGGGCAGCTTTGGGGCGCCCTTGGCGCTGAACACCACTGTCACACCCCAACTTAAGGCGAAAATGCCGGGGCGTGAGCTGATTGCTCACAGCTCTTAAGATACTGTAATGCAATATTTGAAGTGACAATATCTATTAATCAAGTTCAAAAGATTCAAAAAAGTTCAGATAAACAAAATACATAATTCCATAGATTAAACAAAAAAGACAAAAATCTAAATTTAAATCTTGTATATTCTCTCTAGCATGCAAACCTAAATTTCTTCAAAAAGATCCTGAACAATCAAATTATTCGATGATCTACATATGCGTTAAAAATACAATAATTTTGTCAACATTAGGTTGAGTGAGTAAAACACCAGATTTTATAATTATAAAATCTATCTATTCTAATAAAAGACTACATACTTTTGCCACCTGTTAATCCTATAGTTCTCCTCACTTTTTTTTCACTTATTTCAATATATTACTCTTATCTTTTAAGTCATTTCAATATATGAGATTCAAGTTTGTTTTTATTATATGTAAATCTTAATCGATTCATTCATTAACATTAATGATGAATAAGAAAATAAAGAAATATTAAAGTTGACGTTGCAGGCTTGTTAGAATAAAATTTTAAAGTCACAAGTAATTGCAAATTAAAGCAAATAAAGGGTGCATCATTATCGAATAATTTGAATTTGTACGGTAAACTACAAATTATTTTTTAAACTGGGATTGAACTAGGATTCGAGCAAAAATGCGTAATTTGAATTCAGGAAAATGTGTATTTTCTTAATTTTCTTCAAACGTTTTGTATAAATATTGCAAACATGGAAAATATATATTATATATATCTTGGTGTTTAGCATTAAATTATTGAAGTTGAATATGATAATTATAATCTATATGTATACCGATTTACTATATGGTATGTCATTTATGTATATGATTTTTTTTGCTTAGTATAAAGGGTTTTAGCAATAAGAAAATCAATATTTAGTTTTCAATATTTTATTCTATAACTCAGACCAAACTGCTTAAGAAACATATATTTTCACATCAATATAAACAAATAGTTAATCTGGTTAAAAGTCATTTACCATGCTTCCAACAAATCCGAAATCTTTGTTTTTTTATCTATAAGTTGTTAAAATATACATATCGATTAATTAAATATTCCAACAACTCCCATAATGTTAACTAATAACACATGATTAGTATTTAAAATTTAAACATTCCTTATTCAATACTTTCAACTATTGTAAATAAGAATTACTAAATTCACTTTATGCAACTTTAAATGTTCTAATATTATGCTTTAAGATTAGTATTTCTTTGTCATTTTCCATTAACATGAAATGAAAAAAAAAACATGTTGTTATATTTTAATTTCCGGTTTTATATATTGCTTGATTATACAATTAATAATTGTAGAATATAAATAAAGTAAAAATCTATCATACACAGAATATTAATGACACCAATTTATCATGATTAATCAGTTTCAAACTATAAAGTTTATAAGGATGACTATATCATCAAAGTTCAGGTAATCTGGGTTTTTTGGATAATCATGTTTTTGGAATAAACATGAGTAGATGATCTCAAATGACATTATATTAATTGATTAAAATGTATGATATTGTATGTGTATGAATATATATATATATATATGTAGTTTCATGGATATTTTATCATTTATCTAGGGTTGGTATGTATTTAAAGAGTCTTATTTGTCACACTCACAACTATACGTGGCTATATCAAGAGTTATAAGCATACCTATATGTTACGTTATCAAGAGTTACAAGTAGGCATGGACTAAAGATTTTGATATGTGATAAACAATGCATATCAACCAATACAATCACAAATGTAGTGTACAAGGGAGGTTTTACTTATTTGTAACATATTTGTGCAATATTAGTTGTTTTGGACAAAAATCAGCTAAGGATCAAGTATCCAAATCTGTTATGTGAGGTAAGGTGCTAACTCGATGATGGCAAGTATGTAAGCGCAATATTGGTGAACAAAATGATCTGATCACGAGGGAAAAAGCCCTTAACCAATATAGTCTTACTCCGGTCAAAACTTATCAAGGTAATCGTTGGTAAAATAACTCCGGTCAAGGATTAATAGGATAATCTTTGGTCAGAGTACTTTAGTCAATGATCAACAAGTTAACCTTTGGTCGATGAGTATATGGTTATCTCGGTCTCCGGCACAAAAAACCCCCGGATGGTGAAAACTATCACCGTCGAGTTTATTAATTAACAAAAGGTGATTACAAGTGTTTGTGGAGTATATGATCGAGATTACAAAGAAAGCTAGTGTGTAGAGAGTATTTGCTTCTGCTCTAGTGTGTGTGTAAGTACATGTGTTTTCTTACTCGATCATACTCAAATATATAAGGAAAAAGTAATTAACAAACTTAACAACTTCATCCTATAAATCCGCTAGTCTTCCATTCTTCACCAACGTGCTCTTTGACCACGTGTTGATAGCCACTCACTAGCGAATAAAGAGGTAGACCAGGTCTAGATACCGTTGTTATTTCAACGTCAATCTTCTAGAGAGTTCGTCCATAATCAACTATGTCGAATTAGGATCCTAGATCCATGTTCCAGCTATAGGATGTCCCATGAGGATAATTGATGCAAGTTCTTCTTAAAGTTGATATACCTGTCTAACACATCACCATACTAGACGCAATCATTAGTAAACAAACAATACCGATGATCGTCGATCCTTTATATCCTGATGTATATTTCAAGGATAAACTATCCATAAGACAGTCAAGGATAAATGATCCTCAGTATAAAAATCGTGGCCTAACAATTGCCCCCAAAATGGCGGGTGACAGTGGAGCACAACTGTCATTTTGAAATTCAAAATCCTGCAAAATAGAAGATGATTAGACGTGTGTCAGGCGGTTTAATGTCTACAAACCGTAATTACGCGCCGCCTATATATTTGATAATTATAATCTTCTTATAATCACAGATCTAGGCGTCTTTCAGGTATCCTTCTTTCTTTGTGCTAATCTTCCTTCGATATGTCGACTGTTTCCACATCTTCTTCCTCCTCTTTTTTCCTTCATGATGGACTTTATTCACAAAATATCCTTCAATCACCTTCTTCCGAAGTCTGTAAATTCACAGACTCGGAAATTGATGAAATTTGATCATGTTTTCCAATCAACACGGTTTTCCGACCCTTCAATTCCACAGCTCGTAGTGACAGCATCTCGAAAACGTGGGTTTTCTTTCCGGCCCAACCGTTTCTCATAGGTTATAAGTATCCATTCCCCAATTTTACTCAAAGGTTCTTCAACTTAGCGGGAATTTTTTATATTCAGACCATGCCAATGTTGTGGAGAGTCCTTTATACCATAGAAAGGATTACCGTGGAGGAGGGAATCGAGTCTGGCTTAGCGAAATTAGCATACCTGTACAACCTTGTTACCCATGGTTCCAAACGTTTCATCTTTAAATCGAAACCTAATCAAGAGAACCCCATTTTTAAAGTCACCCTTAAGAGTACCCTCTGGAAAAATCAATTTTTCTTCGTAAGACGAGATTCTATTCCGGGTGGAACTAATCTTCCCAAAAAGTGGATACCAAAGGGTAGGATCCATGATCCTTAGATAACATAAATAGGATACTTTATTTTTTCGCCAACCACTTCTATTATTTGTGTAGTTGAAAACTTCGATCTGCTAACCGATCTTCCAGGAGTTGAAGACAGAGTAAAGAGGTTTTTGTCATTGGATCCTGCAATCAGAACTTTTCAGGCAAAGTCTGTTGAAGCCTTTCAAAGACCAAAACCAGAATCAATCATGTCAAGTAAGAATAATAATTTTCAATAAAAAGCGTTAAAAGTTGAAAACTTATCTGCTATTTATAGGTGACCTAAAATCAGGAAAGTCTGCTTCCAAGTTCTCCCTCAAGGATATCGACTGCATGCTTAACAAGAAAAAGACTTCGAACTCGACTCCAACGTCCGAGCCTCGTCCAATCACAACCCGAACAAAGTCTGGGTTTAAGAGAAAGAAAAGCTCAGACACAGAGAACCCCTTTGATGCGAAAAGCAGATCCTGGACATGCTTTCTTCTGTAAGGATCCTTTATCTTCACCAATTTCCATTATCCCAAACTTTTTCCTTGGCTTATCCTGCTTTCATTTATAGGCCATTGATTCTGCCCGACATCATTATGAGAAGACTGTCGCAGAACACGATAAGACCCTCGCCATGTTGAGATCAACAGCTACTGCTAATGAGAAGGCCCTCGCTAAGATGACCAAAGAGAAAAGAGAAATAGAGGCGCATGCCGCTGCCCTGGCCGTTCAAATGCAGGACGAAATCAACCGGGTAGCTGAAGAGGCGAAGGTATGGGCAGCTAAGTCGATCTTAGAGGCTAGAATCAAATTAGTTACCGAAGCCAATGATCCATCCTTTGATAAGTCTTCATGGGAAATCAAAGAATGGAAGCAGGCCTTGATCGACTTAGGTGGAGGCGAAGAGGAAACCGAGGTTGTGATGGTTGATGTGGGCGAAGCAGGAACCAGCGGGGTGAAGGGTCTGGATGAAACCGAAGGTAGAAATGAGGCAAAGATGGGCAATGAAGGATACAAAAGATAAGGCCTGAGCCTGTTTTATTTTGCTTTTATGAACAATTTCTATGGTCTGTAAACAATAGTTATTTAGGGTAAAATATCTATGATCCTTAAAACAATTTGCGGGGGTGACAAAGGTGGAAGGATCATCTGTTTGTGGGGATGAAGCCTTTGTTGCCCCTGTTTTTAATTTTCCTGCACTTTTAAACTGTTAGTAACTCTTATTTAACTCGGATGGATGGTCCATATTTTCGTATGGTGAAATCCGGGTTAAGGATTTTGGATAAGTCCTTGTGGCTTATTTTAATTAATATATAAATCTTTTGACTATTTATTTGTTATTTATTTTCAAAGCTTTGTTGCATATAAGTTTAGCATTGTTAATAGTTTAATAAATAATCTTGAGTAAAAGATTTTTGGGATAACAGATCTTTAAAAATCGTTTATAATAGAATATCGTTAAATCATAAATCTTAGGATAAGACATCTTCATTAATTAACAGAATTTATATAAGGAAAAAATTTGTTTCACAGGGCAAATTTTTAGGATAAAGTATCCCGAAATCAACTAAAGGCTTTAGCAATCAAATAATTTTTAAAAGAATAGCCTTTCTAACCGGAATATCCAAAGTTATTGCAGTAAATATCAAACTTAAGTTAATCAATAAAGATCATACCAGAAGGTCTAAATAGACCTAAGTTACCAGAAGTATTGAACTCTTAATGTTCCTTACAAGAGTAGCTTTAGGATCCGGTATCCTTAGTTTCTTGATCTTCAGTAAGAACTTAGAAAATTCGCTGCAAATAATTCATATTATTAACTGGGATCAAACCTGTCAAACTGGGGACAAGCCCAACAAATATTCTGGGGACAAGCCCGTGCAACTGGGGACAAGCCCGTGTAATCTGGGGACAAGCCCGTGTAACTGGGGACAAGCCCGTGTAACTGGGGATTGGCCTAAAGATACTGATGTTAACTCGGGACTCGCCCAAACCGGGATTTAGCCCAAACGTGAGATAACGTGAAAACGTTATAAACCGGAGGTATGGTACGTCTACCATAATTCGTAGGGTCCTCCATATAGCCGGAGACAACGAAATTGTCAGCCATTAAGCGTGTACTGGTCCCGCTGCCCCGAACTATATGTTGGATAGCGTGCGCAACTGGCGATCGTGAGAAAGGTGAAAACCTTTAAACCTTAGGGGATATGACCATCGGGGGTCATATCCAAACGTGGGCAAGGCCAAGGGAAATAGTAAAATACCTTAAATGCAACGGAGAGGTGGCCAACCTCTTGAACATCAAATGAATCACTATAATCCTGCATCGTTACTCAAAACTTGAAAAAGATAAAGTGTTAAGAATATTTTATCCTTTAATTAATAATAATAATTTAAAAAGAATAATAGATCAGAAAGATGTTACCGCTTTAAGGATCCTAGATCCTTGTTCTGGATAATATATCCTCTCAGGATAGTGGATCCTGATTAGAAAAAATATTTCTTGAGGTGAATGGCATTCCAAGCTCTTGGTAATCTGTTGCCTTCCATTGTGAGCAAATGATATGCCCTCTTTCCTGCTTCAGACTCAATTTGATAAGGTCCTTCCCATTTGGGTGCTAATTTCCCATCAGCCGGTTGTTGTGTTTTGGAAGGCTTTCCTCAATACCAGATCTCCTTCTTGAAATCTTCTAATTCTGATACTTTTGTTATATGCCCCAGCTATCCTTTGTTGATAAGCTGCATTCTGATTTTTGCTAGATCTCTGAGTTCTTCTATAGTATCCAAGTCTTCAAGAAGGACTTCTTCATTAGCTTCAGGATCATAGATGCTGGTTCTCGCAGTAGAAACCACCATTTCTGTAGGGATTACAGCTTCTGATCCAAACACCAAGGAGAAAGGTGTCTGGCCTGTCGCATTTTTGGGTGTAGTTATGTCTGCCCAAAGAACTTAAGGAAGTTCTTCAGCCCATTTTCCTTTCTTGGATCCTAGCTTCTTCTTTAGATTGTTGATGATGATCTTGTTGCTAGACTCTGCTTGACCATTGGCTTGAGGATGAACCGGAGTCGAAGTAATCATTTTGATGCCCCAACTGTCACAAAAATTAGTGGTTCTCTTCCCGATAAACTGGGAACCATTGTCACAAACAATTTCAGCGGGAATACCAAATCTAGTTATAATATTTCGTTTAATAAAAGATATTACTTCCCTTTCTCGGACTTGTACAAATGCTTCTGCCTCAATCCATTTGGAGAAGTAGTCAGTCATAGCAAGCATAAAGACTTTTCCACCTGGTGCTTTTGGCAGTTTGCCTACAATATCCATACCCCATTTCATGAAAGGCCATGAGAAGGATATAGGATACAGAGGCTCCGCGGGTTGATGAAGGATGTTGGCGTGTCTTTGGCAAGCATCACACTTTTTTGAATACTCCACTGCATCCTTCTTCATGGTTGGCCAGAAGTATCCAGTTCTGAGTATCCTGGAAAATAACGCTCTTCCACCTGTGTGATTGCCGCAATCTCGTTCGTGAAAATCCTTAAGTACTTCTTGGATCTCAGCATCTTCGATGCATCTCAGATATGGACCTGCAAGAGATTTTCTATATACCATATTATCTAATAAAATATATTAGGATACCTTGAGCTTGAAGGACTTGGGATTTTCTGTGGCTGGAATTTCTCCAGTCTGAATATAGTTCTTGATAGGATGGATCCATGATCCTTTGTTATTTGAGGATAAAGGATCCCAGAGCATGATTTCTTTATCTTTTGTTATCTCCCCAACTTCCTGTTCTCCTATTGCTGGAGCGAGAATGTGGATTATTGGGATTTTCAAATCCTCAGGAATCTTCAGAGATGAGGCTAAGTTTGCTAAGGCATCTGCCCCAGCGTTTTCTTCCCTCGGTACCTGTGTAATACTAAATATTTCGAAGGATTTTGACAATTCCTTCACAACATCTAAATATTTCATTAGTTTCTCACCTTTAACAGCATACGAGCCGTTAAAGTGGTTAGTTATCAATAAAGAATCTACATAAACTTGAAGATACCTGATCCTCATGCTTTTGGCTAATTGCAAACATGCGATTAAAGCCTCGTACTCTGCTTCATTGTTTGTTGCCTGGAACTCACAAGCTATGGACTGGGGTAATATGTCCCCCTGTGGCGATTTCAGTAGGATCCTTAATCATGTTCCTCTCATGTTGGATGCTCTATCTGTGAAGAGTATCCAAGGATCCTTGGTCTTTTCCAGTTGTTGGACTTCCAAGTCAGCTTCTTTTTGTAGATCACTAGTGAAATCAGCCACAAAGTCCGCTAGTGCTTGAGACTTGATTGCTGTTCTTGGCTCGTATTGGATATCATATGGACTTAACTTTACAGCCCACTTAGCCATTCTACCTGATAAATCTGGTTTTCTAAGAACATTCTTTACAGGATAGTTAGTTCTCAAAATAATAGGGTGAGTTTCAAAATAATGTCTCAGTTTAGTAGAAGCCATAATAAGTGCAAGAATTAGCTTTTCTAAGTGAGAATACATGGACTCCGCATCTAAAAGACTTTTACTTACATAGTATACAGGATGTTGTTCACCTTCATGATCTTTTAACAAGACTGCACTCACTGCATTTCCTGAGACAGCAAGATATAGATACAAGGATTCTCCATCCACGGGCTTCATCAGAGCTGGAGCCGAGGATAAGTAATCCTTCAGGGTTGTAAGCGCAGCTTCATGTTTTTTAGTCCACTCAAACTTCTTGTTCTTTCTAAGGATATCATAGAAGTCTTTGCACTTTTCGGAGGATCTTGAGATGAACCTATTCAAGGCTGTTATTCTTCCGGTAAGTCTCTGGACGTCTTTGGCATTTGCAGGAGATTTGAGATTGACAATAGCTTCGATCTGCTCCGGGCTTGCTTCAATTCCTCTCTTTGTGACCATATATCCCAGAAACTTTCCAGCCTTAACACCGAAGTGGCATTTGGACGGATTTAGTTTCATGTTATAATGGTCAAGGATATTGAATGCTTCCTCAAGGTCTCTGAGGTGATCTTCTGCCTCCTTCGACTTTACCACCATATCATCTATGTATACCTCCATGGTCTTACCCAATTGGTCCTTGAACATCATGTTGACCAGTCTTTGGTACGTTGCTCCTGCATTTCTTAGTCCGAACGGCATAGCAGTATAACAATATATGCCGGTTGGAGTCATGAACGCTGTGTCCTCTTGATCAGATGGTTCCATCTGAATTTGTTGGAATCCAGAGGAAGCATCCATAAAGGTGAGCATTTAATGTCCAGCCGTTGCATCCACCCTGGCATCTATATGTGGTAATGAGAAAGGATCCTTGGGGAATGCCTTGTTTAAATCCGTAAAATCGACACACACCCTCCACTTTCCATTCTTTTTTGAAACAACGACCACATTAGCCAGCCATCGAGGATATTGAACCTCTCTGATCATACGGGCCTTAAGAAGTTTTTCAACTTCTTCCCTCCGGTATCTCAGGAATTGGACGTATTACTCACAGGACACTGGATATCATATCCTTTAACTTCTGTAACTCCTTGGCCATGGCCTGGTTGATACCTGCGTCCTGCATTGAACCACGGTTTATCTAAAGATATAGGATCGTACCAGTTACCTCTCTGCTGGGTGGAGTTTGGTATTCCAGACGAGTATCTGGGATAAGAGGAGTCAGCAATCGGAGTGGGTCCTCCAGAAGCTATGGTCTGCATGGGGATTATGTCCCCATCATGGACTTCGGAAGACCGTTGATGTTGGGATCCAAAGGATCCTTGATCCTGAAAGATGGATCCTTGATACAGAATCCCAGAGGATCCTGGCGGAAGCATCCCTGATCACCTATGGAACATCGAGGAACTCTGCATCGGTTGACCCATCGACCCATGGTTGAAGCTAGATGATCCTTGCTGCAAATCCGAGTATCCTTGAACCTGAGGACCCATGGATCCTTGTTGAAGGATATGTGATCCTGACTGAAAGAGTGAGGATCCTTGAGCCTGGTGACCCATGGACCCTTGTTGAAGGATGGATGATCCTGGCTGAAACATTGAGGATCCTTGAGCCGGTTGACCCATGGACCCTTGTTGAAGGATATGTGATCCTGACTGAAAGAGTGAAGATCCTTGCGAAAGATGAGCCATGGATCCTGGACTGGTGAAATCCAACATCCTAGACACCAGGGGAGTAAGATCTTCTGTTGGCCTCTTATTCTTCCTGAGATATCTATCTCACGAAGGATCCTCTGGTTAGTCTTGTTCTGCTGCTTCATATATGCTTTAACCTGCGAAAACATAGATGAAACATCATTGTTAGAGTTTACCGCCGAAGTAGAGGCGGTTGTTCTCGAGCTCTGGAAAACTGGTATTTGCGTCTTGCTTCCAGAAGTAGCAACCTTTGGTGCTCCCGTGATTGGCGGAGGCATCGGCGGCAAGGTCCTTGAGGAGAGAGAAACCAAAGACGGCATAGTTGATGATGCAGAGGTGGATTGAGAGGCCATAGCAAGTGATATGGGTATGAAAAATTGTAAATGGATAGGAATAATTCGGATTATAGCACCAATTGCCCCACGGCGGACGCCAAATTGTTTTGGACAAAAATCAGCTAAGGATCAAGTACCTAAATCTGTTATGTGAGGTAAGGTGCTAACTCGATGATGACAAGTATGTAAGCGCAATATTGGTGAACAAAATGATCTGATCACGAGGGAAAAAGCCCTTAACCAAGATAGTCTTACTCCGGTCAAAACTTATCAAGGTAATCGTTGGTAAATAACTCCGGTCAAGGACTAATAGGATAATCTTTGGTCAGAGTACTTTAGTCAATGATCAACAAGGTAACCTTTGGTCGATGAGTATATGGTTATCTCGGTCTCCGGCACAAAAAACCCCCAGACGGTGAAAACTATCACCGTCGAGTTTATTAATATTACAAGTGTTTGTGGAGTATATGATCGAGATTACAAAGAAAGCTAGAGTGTAGAGAGAGTATTTGCTTCTGCTCTAGTGTGTGTGTAAGTACATGTGTTTTCTTACTCGATCATACTCAAATATATAAGGAAAAAGTAATTAACAAACTTAACAACTTCATCATATAAATCCACTAGTCTTCCATTCTTCACCAACGTGCTCTTTGACCACGTGGTGATAGCCACTCACTAGCGAATAAAGAGGTAGACCAGGTCTAGATACCGTTGTTATTATTTAAACGTCAATCTTCTAGAGAGTTCGTCCATAATCAACTATGTCGAATTAGGATCCTAGATCCATGTTCCAGCTATAGGATGTCCCATGAGGATAATTGATGCAAGTTCGTCTTAAAGTTGATATACCTGTCTAACACATCACCATACTAGACGCAATCATTAGTAAACAAACAATACCGAGGATCGTCGATCCTTTATATCCTGATGTATATTTCAAGGATAAACTATCCATAAGACAGTCAAGGATAAAGGATCCTCAGTATAAAAATCATGGCCTAACATTAGTTATGTAATTTCTGTAATTTAAATGTAAATTGTAACTATATAAAATATATGATCATTTTGTTAACTACATTTCACTTAATGGTTAAAGAATAAAACTTTTAACAATTACCCGAGTAATACACGGGACTCAAACTAGTAATAAATAAAAGTGCAAATTGTGTCAAGTGAGATAAGCAATTTAACCGTATAAGCAAGTAAAGAAGTTGTCGATAAGCACGATGCCAGATGCACTGGACGATGGCTAAATAAATTGTCAGTGAGCACGATGCTAGAAGAACTGGACGATGGCTACTACGATGATACAACCATAAAAGCAAGTATAAGTTGTCGGTAAGCATGATGCCAGATGTAACAACCCCAATTTTAGGGCATGATTTTTTTATATTAGACTTAAGATGCCGACTCAATTTTCAAAGTTCATGCTACCTTAGAACAAATAGTAGGACACGCGATACAACAACATTGATAACCAACCATAGTATAACTAATATGTCTGGTAGTCTCGACCCACCAACATTGTATATCACAATTAGCGTCGGTCCAATAACAGTAATCCCGAACCCAAATCATCTATACACAACATCTATAAATAAATCATTACTATCTTACATCAATTTATAAAAATCATTAATTATATAAATATGACATAAAATATACAAATTGTCTAGCAATTTTTATACTTACCTATAAATATCAACTAAATAATTAACAGTAATCTGAATAACAAAAACTTCTCCACTAATAACCTATCCATGAAAATATCAAAATAAAAAGGCTTAATAGACTTACAAAATTTAAATCAAACACACATGTTATCTACAGAATATAGATATGACCAGCCTCATGCCCATAAACTGCCAAGTCTTAATTGCACAGACATATAAAATAATACATTTATATAATATAATATAATTTTTTTAATAAAATATCTAGTTAAGCCTATGGCCCAAAGAATAAACTTTGTGAGCTCTAAATCCATCTAAAACTCTGCAAGAAATCCCCTCCAAATCGTTTATTCACATCCCATTAGATCTCATCAAATCTCCACCAAATCTATACAAAGATTTACAAAATATTCTACATTCTCTCTATGCCTCCTTCTCTCCTACGACTTTTTATTCAAAACCTAATAGCTATCTTACTTCTCTCCTAAAGCTTTCTTGAAATCGGTTATCACATGCACCCTCAAAGCTTTGTAAGTTTAAAAAAATAAATATATAATGAAATTGATTGTTAAAAAAGATACTAATCATCTTAATTTATTTTTAATATTAGCAAACATTATTTCACCAATCTCAACGAAAGTTAAAAGTTTATTATACTTTATAAATCAGTTGTTGTCATTTTCAATATTATTTGTTTGATATATTTTCAAAACCGTTTATTATTAACACAATTAACATTATATTATGATCATATTACCAAAAATCAAATTATTTAAATATTAATGATTTCCAAAATAGTTATAAATCTAATGGTTTTGACTATTAACGCTTTCCAAAACATCCGGGTAATTATGGAAGTCAAATTAAATCATTTCAACTCTAATTTATGTTAATTCACGCTAATAATATTGTTAAAAAGATTTTTGTATTTTAAGAATGATTTCAAATGTTATAATAACTAACTACCATTTGACCAAAATGATATAATCATAATTAATGATAGTATATTTTGCCTAACTTCAAAACCATTTATACTTTCTATATATGTAATTTCGTTTGATTTTAAGCTTTTACAATAAATGCTGACCACTAATTAATTTATTAGTTATGAGTTATGGCGTTTCTTTAAAATCAATTTTGGAGGGAATTTATGACACAAGTAGACGCTTTACTTTTTCAACAATTCTTAAAACAGGCTTTTTTTCAGATTTTTCAAACGTTTACGTACTATATAAAATAATTTTTCTCTTTTGTTATATTTTTCATTCGTAAAGAAAGTTTATGTCTCAAATTCCTATGGCTCAGCTGTCAGTCGTGTGTTTGTCTATGATTATTCGTTTGAAATTGAAAATTACAAAAACAAGTATCATAAAAAACTATGATACTCATTAATTATACACACACACACACACACACATATTGTTTATATTTGTTGTCAAATTAGTTATGCAAAATTTGTATAAGATAAAACGTTTTTATGTTGATTTAAAATTGTAGTACACATATAACAATTTTTCACTTATTAATTTTTTCTAATAAAATATCTAGTTAAGCCTATGGCCCAAAGAATAAACTTTGAGAGCTCTAAATCCATATAAAACTCTGCAAGAAATCTCCTCCAAATCGTTTATCCACATCCCATTAGATCTCATCAAATCTCCACCAAATCTATACAAAGATTTACAAAATATTCTACATTCTCTCTATGCCTCCTTCTCTCCTACGACTTTTTATTCAAAACCTAATAGCTATCTTACTTCTCTCATAAAGCTTTCTTGAAATCGGTTATCACATGCACCATCAAAGCTTTGTAAGTTTAAAAAATAAATATATAATGAAATTGATTGTTAAAGAAGGTACTAATCATCTTAATTTATTTTTAATATTAGCAAATATTATTTCACCAATCTCAACGGAAGTTAATAGATTTTTATACTTTATAAATCAGTTGTTGTCATTTTCCATATTATTTGTTCGATATATTTTCAAAACCTTTTATTATTAACACAATTAACATTATATTATGATCATATTACCAAAAATCAAATTATTTAAATATTAATGATTTCCAAAATAGTTATAAATCTAATGGTTTTGACTATTAACGCTTTCCAAAACATCCGGGTAATTATGAAAGTCAAATTAAATCATTTCAACTCTAATTTATTTTAATTCACGCTAATAATATTGTTAAAAAGATTTTTGTATTTTAAGAATGATTTCAAATGTTATAATAACTGACTACCATTTGACCAAAATGATATAATCATAATTAATGATAGTATATTTTGCCAACTTCAAAACCATTTATACTTTCTATATATGTAAATTCATTTGATTTTAAGCTTTTACAATAAATGTTGACCACTAATTAATTTATTAGTTATGAGTTATGGCGTTTCTTTAAAATCAATTTTGGAGGGAATTTATGACACAAGTAGACGCTTTACTTTTTCAATAATTCTTAAAACAGGCTTTTTTTCCAGATTTTTCAAACGTTTACGTACTATATAAAATAACTTTTCTTTTTTGTTATATTTTTCATTCGTAAAGAAAATTTATGTCTCAAATTCCTATGGCTCAGCTGTCAGTCGTGTGTTTGTCTACGATTATTCGTTTGAAATTGAAGATTACAAAAACAAGTATCATAAAAAACTATGATACTTATTAATTATACACACACACACACATTGTTTATATTTGTTGTCAAATTAGTTATGCAAAATGTGTATAAGACAATACATTTTTATGTTGATTTCAAATAGTAGGACACATATAACAATTTTTCACTTATTAATTTTTTCTAATAAAATATCTAGTTAAGCCTATGGCCCAAAGAATAAACTTTGAGACCTCTAAATCCATATAAAACTCTGCAAGAAATCCCTTCCAAATCGTTTATCCACATCCCATTAGATCTCATCAAATCTCCACCAAATCTATACAAAGATTTACAAAATATTCTACATTCTCTCTATGCCTCCTTCTCTCCTACGACTTTTTATTCAAAACCTTATAGCTATCTTCACGCCAATAATATTGTTAAAAACATTTTTGTATTTTAAGAATGATTTCAAATGTTATAATAACTAATTACCATTTGACCAAAATGATATAATCATAATTAATGATAGTATATTTTGCCAACTTCATAACCATTTATACTTTCTATATATGTAAATTCGTTTGATTTTAAGCTTTTACAATATATGTTGACTACTAATTAATTTATTAGTTATGAGTTATTGCGTTTCTTTAAATCAATTTTGGATGGAATTTATGACACAATTAGACGTTTTACTTTTTCAATAATTCTTAAAATAGGTTTTTTTTTTCAGATTTTTCAAACGTTTACGTACTATATTGTAACAACGTGAAAATTTTGGAGTTCAAAGTATCAACTTTCCAAAGTCTAGGGACTAAAATTGCCAAAATCCAAACTATAGGGTCAAATTGTAAAATCTGTTTTCCTAACCCATCGCGCTACGCGATGAGTCAGAAGAGACTCCCATCGCGTACCGCGATGGGGTGTTTGACAATGCGTGACACGTGTGCCACGTGGCACACGGTAGCACTATGTGCTGCCACGTGTCACCACGTGGCAACACTGCTGCTACGTGTTGCCACGTGGAGCGGCGCCTGCCACGTGTCAACACGTGGCAGGTCTACACATTGAGTCAGCAGACCTATATCGCGGTACGCGATAGGTCTACTGAGGGACCCATCGCGTACCGCGATGGGAGCCCAAATTTCGTCTATAAATAGCAAGGTCCGGATTTCATTCTTGGCATCCCACAACTCAGCTCTCTTACCTCTCTCTAACTTCTCACTAAAACCCGACAATCATATTAACAATCCGCCTCGATAAACGTGTCCCGATCCTTCGATTGTATAACAACGTTTCCTCAAAGTTGTGCCACTCTCCACCCACATACAACCAAGATGGGGTTTGTTCTCGGAGTCCGTGCCAACGAGTGTTGAAGATTTGGCGTTCCTCGATTTCTGTGTCGAGAAAAGTAAAGCGGTGTCGGAGTGCTGCTCAAGTCCCTTGGATTTCTATACGCCACTAAGGTTAGGCGTAATGATGAATTCAATATAATCTAACATTATATTTAAGGCTTAAGCCTTAAGTCGAAGTTATACTCGATACCTCGATAAAAGAAAAGAAAAGATAACATAACAAAGAAATGAATGATTATTGAATATTGTTGAATACGTATATATGTGTGTAAGTATGTATGTAAATATTCTTTGTTATGAAAAATATTATTTAATGAATAAAGAGTATTCTTAAATAATAAAAGAAAAGATTACGTTTCTTAGAGAAGAAGAAACATCGGGTTTTCATATAAACTAAAGGTTTATAATTTACTTTTAAACTAAAGGTTTTCAAGTAAATAAGAATTGAACTAAAGGTTCAATCGAGGATTGAGATATAAGACTAAAGGTCTTAAGCCGGATCGTGTATCCGACTAACAAATATTTATACTCGTACTATAGGTGTGAGATAAAGAAAGGGAAAGACCATTGGACGGTGAGTGAAGCCGATCCTAAAGAGACAAGGTGAATACGCCCCCAAACTTTTAAACTTGTTTTCAAATGAGTCAAACTTGTTATGTGAAATTATTTACAAGGAACTGTGTTCCTAAAACCGTTATGACTATGGGTATGAACCTAGCCCTCAGGCTGTGGTATACGTATGTCTGGATCCTTACATAGTTGGTACTATGCGATGTATGAGCATGATCGCACCACCCTTGGTCGTAGGACGCTCTCCTGCAGGGAGTACGACCGTATGTGTATATTTACGGGTACTTAACTAAGTCGAACGCTGCGGTGTTTGCTGAGGTGACCTAGCGTAGAGGCTCTAGTTTATAATGTGTTATTTAACTTTTTTATTCCTAAACCACGTTGGGCCGAGGCAGGCGTAGTCTCGAGGGGTAATAAAGTAAAAGAAGTTATTTCGCGTCAGCGTGTTCACCAGCATTTGTTGCTGAAGTATTTTTCTATATTTTGCAGGTGAACAAGTTTAGCACTTGGAGTGACGAAGTGCTTTGAATATCCGATGGCTTGGATCTTTTGTTAAACTTAAATATATAAACAATGGTGGTTTTGTAAAATATATAACAAGTAATCTTTTGAAATAGTTCGGGAATCTTTTATAATTCCGACTTTTGTATTGTAAATATTTACAACTTAAATCCACAAGTTTTACAAGTCTTCCGTTAAATGAATGCAACTCTGATTTTTTTACACTTGTGGTACCAACTATTGATCATACTCCTAGGCCTTAGATAGGGGTGTGACATATATATAATAATTTTTCACTTTTGTTATATTTTTCATTCGTAAAGATAGTTTATGTATCAAATTCCTATGGCTCAGCTGTCAATTGTGTGTTTGTCTATGATTATTTGTTTGAAATTGAAGATTACAAAAACAAGTATCATAAAAAACTATGATACTCATTAATTATACACACACACACACATATTGTTTATATTTGTTGTCAAATTAGTTATGCAAAATGTGTATAAGACAATACATTTTTATGTTGATTTCAAATAGTAGGACACATATACTAATTTTTCACTTATTAAGTTTTTCTAATAAAATATCTAGTTAAGCCTATGGCCCAAAGAATAAACTTTGAGACCTCTAAATCCATATAAAACTCTGCAAGAAATCCCTTCCAAATCGTTTATCCACATCCCATTAGATCTCATCAAATCTCCACCAAATCTATACAAAGATTTACAAAATATTCTACATTCTCTCTATGCCTCCTTCTCTCCTACGACTTTTTATTCAAAACCTAATAGCTATCTTACTTCTCTCCTAAAGCTTTCTTGAAATCGGTTATCACATGCACCCTCAAAGCTTTGTAAGTTTAAAAAAATAAATATATAATGAAATTGATTGTTAAAGAAGGTACTAATCATCTTAATTTATTTTTAATATTAGCAAACATTATTTCACAAATCTCAACGAAAGTTAAAAGATTTTTATACTTTATAAATCAGTTGTTGTCATTTTCCATATTATTTGTTTGATATATTTTCAAAACCGTTTATTATTAACACAATTAACATTATATTATGATCATATTACCAAAAATCAAATTATTTAAATATTAAGGATTTCCAAAATAGTTATAAATCTAATGGTTTTGACTATTAACGCTTTCCAAAACATCCGGGTAATTATGGAAGTCAAATTAAATCATTTCAACTCTAATTTATTTTAATTCACGCTAATAATATTGTTAAAAAGATTTTTATATTTTAAGAATGATTTAAAATGTTATAATAACTAACTACCATTCGACCAAAATGATATAATCATAATTAATGATAGCATATTTTGCCAACTTCAAAACCATTTATACTTTCTATATATGTAAATTCGTTTGATTTTAAGCTTTTACAATATATGTTGACCACTAATTAATTTATTAGTTATGAGTTATGACGTTTCATTAAAATCAATTTTGGAGGGATTTTATGACACAATTAGACGTTTTACTTTTTCAGTAATTCTTAAAACAAGCTTTTTTTTCAGATTTTTCAAACGTTTACGTACTATATATAATAATTTTTCACTTTTGTTATATTTTCCATTCGTAAAGAAAGATTATGTCTCAAATTCCTATGGCTGAGCTGTCAGTCGTGTATTTGTCTATGCTTATTTGTTTGAAATTGAAGATTACAAAAACAAGTATCATAAAAAACTATGATACTCATTAATTATACACACACACACACATATTATTTATATTTGTTGTCAAATTAATTATGCAAAATGTGTATAAGAAAATACATTTTTATGTTGATTTCAAATAGTAGGACACATATAACAATTTTTCACTTATTAATTTTTCTATTAAAATATAAGCCTATAGCCCAAAGAATAAACTTTGAGAGCTCTAAATCCATCTAAAACTCTGCAAGAAATCCCCTCCAAATCGTTTATCCACATCCCATTAGATCTCATCAAATCTCCACCAAATCTATTCAAAGATTTACAAAATATTCTACATTCTCTCTATGCCTCCTTCTCTCCTACGACTTTTTATTAAAAACCTAATAGCTATCTTACTTCTCTCCTAAAGCTTTCTTGAAATCGGTTATCACATGCACCCTCAAAGCTTTGTAAGTTTTAAAAAATAAATATATAATGAAATTGATTGTTAAAGAAGGTACTAATCGTCTTAATTTATTTTTAATATTAGCAAACATTTTTTCACCAATATCAACGAAAGTTAAAAGATATTTATACTTTATAAATTAGTTGTTGTCATTTTCCATATTATTTGTTCGATATGTTTTCAAAACCGTTTATTATTAACACAATTAACATTATATTATGATCATATTACCAAAATCAAATTATTTAAATATTATTGATTTCCAAAATAGTTATAAATCTAATGGTTTTGACTATTAACGCTTTCCAAAACATCCAGGTAATTATGGAAGTCAAATTAAATCATTTCAACTCTAATTTATTTTAATTCACGCTAATAATATTGTTAAAAATATTTTTGTATTTTAAGAATGATTTCAAATGTTATAATAACTAATTACCATTTGACCAAAATGATATAATCATAATTAATGATAGTATATTTTTCCAACTTCAAAACCATTTATACTTTCTATATATGTAAATTCGTTTGATTTTAAGCTTTTACAATATATGTTGACCACTAATTAGTTTATTAGTTATGAGTTATGGCATTTCTTTAAAATCAATTTTGGAGGGAATTTATGACACAATTAGATGTTTTAATTTTTTAATATTTGTAAGGCCCCGTTCCCCGTTGCCCTACTTTAGCGTCGGATTTACTCATAAACACAGTTATTACAAATCAGAGTTAATTAAAACTTTCGCGGAATATAAAACTTTACCCGTTAATTACAAAACATTATTCTTTTCTTTAATACCAACTTAAAACATCATATTTTAAACTTCGTTTCTTCCATCTTCAGATGCCAGCCGTTCAATCCATGCCATGTACCATCCTCAAGCTAGTTCTTTAATCTGCTCACCTGCGTGCATACTTAAAGTCAGCTACGCTGAGTGAGTTCTAGTTAGTCAGGCGACATACAATATATACACATATCTTACATACATACATATCTTAACCTTATATAAATATCCATAAGAGCAATGTCACATAGTATCTATTAAAATAACTATTACTATCACCCCTACTATTTATATCTCCATAGAAGGACACGCTATATATATATATTCTCCATAGAAGGACAATCCTATACTTCCATAGAAGGAACACTATACGTTCCATTAAAGGAACACTATGCTTTCCATCAAAGGAACACTAGGCTTTCCATTAAAGGAACACTAGGCTTCCATCAAAGGAACACTATGCTTTCCATCAAAGGAACACTCTATATATTATTCGTAGAGGGAACTCTATATATAAGTTATCATTTAATATCCATATAAGGAGACGATCATCACTATTCTTGACAATACGTGCAATATCCGAAGATCGTTCACGTATCGACAAGCAATCATCCTTACACTACATGCAATATTCATATCTTTATTATTAACCTGACAGTACGCGCAATATCCGAAGATCGTTCGCGTACCGACTAACAATCATTCATATCTATCACATATCATATATAGCATACACTTACCACTTAAGGTAAGTGTATTAACTAATCACGTCGAGTATGCACACAACCCCAAAAAAGATAACAAGGAATGGGGCTAGAAACCCACCTGGATCTTGTTGCGTTTGACGTTAATCGTTATCCCCTTATTTATTTGTGCACGGCTAACTGTTGTATAGATATCCTCGTTAATTAACCGTATAATTAATTTAGTCAGTATTTTAATTAACCAATGTATTTTCTAAGTTGGGCTTTGTTATGCTTAAGATAATGGGCTGGCTTGTTTAAATTAGATATGGGCTTAGCATGATGTGGGCTTAGTTGTTTCAGGTCCAACTGTTCACTATCTGGGCCCAGATGTCCATCTGGGCCCAACTGGATTCAGCCCAAAACCCAACAGAGGACATGGTCAGCCGAGAACCCTTGGCAGAGAACCATGTAGACCGAGAACTCGTCCAGGCCGAGAACTCTGGTCTGACCGAGAACTCAGGTTTGACCGAGAACTCGAGTTTGACCGAAGTCTCGTGTTGACCGAAAACCAAACCTGGCCGAAAACACGGGTTGGCCGAGAACTGTAAGGCCCCGAACCCGGTAGCCCTACTTTAGCGTCGGATTTACTCATAAACACAGTTCGTACAAATCAGAGTTCATTAAAACTTTCGCGGAATATAAAAACTTTCATAAAACATTTCATAACAAAACACGTCTTGTCTTAAAACATCATTTTGTCTTTCAAAATAATCGAAACATTAAACTTAAACGTCTTGAGTCTTTCGATGCCAGCCTCTTATTCAGTGCCACGTGTCTCCTCAAGCGAGCTGCCTCATCCTACTCACCTGCGTGCATACTAAAAGTCAGCTACGCTTAGTGAGTTCTAGTTAATCATACACTATACAATACACATAAACTTATATTCTTTCATTCATACTTTCATTCATACTTTCATACTTTCATTCGTACCTTCATTCATACTTTCTTTACATACATAATCCTACGTTTTAAAGAGCCTTTCGCCCTATAACCTCACAGATATTATAAGGGTCTGGTCCCTAACATCACAGATATTATAAGGGTCTGGTCCCTAACATCACAGATATTATAAGGGTCTGGTCCCTAACATCACAGATATTATAAGGGTCTGGTCCCTCTTTCCTCGAATATTAGTAGGGTTCGGTTCCCTAGTTCTCGAATATTAGTAGGGTTCGATTCCCTCTTCGTTACCATACAACCATACATCATACCTCGAGTATTATTAGGGCTCGGTACCCTTCGTAACCATACAACCATCATTTCCTTCTTTTATTAACTTTATTATGTTTATACACATAAGCATACATATCATACTTACCTTATACATAGCGTTACAACCTGACAGTACGTGCAATATCCGAAGATCGTTCACGTACCATCAAGCAATCATTCATACATATCACATCATTCACATAAGGCATACACTTATCTCTTAGGATAAGCGTATTAACAAACATATCGAGTATGCACACAGCCCCGAAAGCATAACACATAAATGGGGCTAGAACTCACCTGAACACGGTTATGTTCACCGTTAATCGTAATCCCTTTCTTCAGTTGTGCACGGCTGACTGTATAACAAGTATACGTATCAATTAACTATCACTTCTCATATTGCATTTCTATCTTTATATGACCCACAACGAACGGGGGTCCGGGGGCAGCGCCCCTGGCAGCGGGGTCTAGGGGCGGCAGCCCCTAGCAGGGTCCAAGGGGCAGAGCCCCTGGCTGGGGTCAGCTTGGAAAAATTTTATTTCCATTAACTGTCTTAACACATTTTTCATTAGGTTTTTAATTATTTCCTAATCGAACTTGACTTTAAGCGAAGTTAAACCTTAGGCGAACTTAGCTTTAAGCGAAGTTAAACCTTAAGCGAACTTAGCTTTAGGCGAGGTTATCAGTTAGGCGAACTTGGCCGTAAGAGAAGTTATCATTTAGGCGAACTTGGCCTCAGGCGAAGTTACCAGTTAGGCGAACTTGGCCGTAAGCGAAGTTATCAATTAGGCGAACTTGGCCTCAGGCGAAGTTACCAGTTAGGCGAACTTGGCCGTAAGCGAAGTTATCAATTAGGCGAACTTGGCCTCAGGCGAAGTTATCGCTTTGAAGGCGAAGTTATCGCCTTGAAGGCGAAGTTATCGCTTTGAAGGCGAAGTTATCGCTTTGAAGGCGAAGTTGCCCAGTTCAGCCGCTGTTTGGTTTCTATCAAGCATTTTTGGCGATTTTAACACCCTTGTTATGGTTCGACATCACCCACTACGCTCCCCAACCATTTTCGGTCGTATAAACACTATAAAGCTTGGATCTTTAAACTTGTGACAATCGTCAATTTCAGGTTAACTCCGTTAACTCAACTCCGTCAATTCAAACTTAAGATCGTTGAATCTATAACACACACTTCATTACATTTAAACTAGGGTTTAAATGACGCTTAACACTTACTACATGTGTAGTCTTTCGGGAATTGCACCGAAACGCAAACGAGTTGACGCAAACGATTGATGAATAAACAAAAAAACGTCAAAACAATAATTATGTGATAATTATGTGTTAGACTTATGTGTTATGTGATAACATGGTTATAAACGTTAACTCAAGATGTAAACTAGTTAGTTAAGTTAGAAAAACAACAATTGATAGTGGAGGGACTTGAGTGTAACTTAGTATTCTATAAATATATCATTAACAACTAAACCCTAACTCTTATTTCTTTTTCCCTACTTCCGATCGGCCTCCTTCCCCTTTCCTCCCTTGGCTGCCGTCCACTATACACACACATAACACCAAGAAATCAAGCCTTTGATTGAAGAACTAGGTGCTAGGAAGGTATAATTGATTATCCTATACATCCTTGTTACTTGATTTTGATGTTTAATGGGTTAATTGAAAACCCTAGCTGCCGAT